>NC_041393.1:769583034-769591998 GCF_002162155.2 Triticum dicoccoides | reverse complement strand
GAGGTGGGAGGGGCGGAGGAGGAGGCGGGGCGATGGTGCAAGAGGCCGGAGGTGAGTTGAGGAGGAGGCGGCATGGCGGCAGCGAGATGGCTAGGGTAACTGTTGGGGAACGTTGCATGGAAAAGAAAAAATTTCTACGCGCACGCAAGATCTATCCATGGAGATGCATAGCAACGAGAGGGGAGAGTGTGTCTACGTGCCCTCGTAGACCGTAAGCGGGAGCATTTATTACGCGGTTGATGTAGTCGAACTTCTTCACGATCCAACAGATCAAGTATCGAACATACGACACCTTCACGCTCAGCACACGTTCAGCTCTGTGATGTCCTCGCCTTCTTGATACGGAAAGACGGGCGAAGTAGTGGATGAGTTCCAGCAGCACGATGGCGTGGTGACGGTGGTGGTGATGCTTCTACGCAGGGCTTCGCCTAAGCACCCCGAAAATATGACCGAGGGACGAAACTGTGGAGAAGGCGCCGAACACGGCTAAAAGATTGTCGTGGCGTGTGTGTGCACTACTAGGGAAAAGGCTAGCAGCAGCGCGGGTTTTAGGTGTATCAGTAGCGCGGGGAGTGGCGCTACTAATAAGGCGCTACAGCTAGCACATAGCAGTAGCGCGTGCTCACCAGCGCTACTGCTACACGAGTGTAGCAGCAGCGCGGTTAGTGGAAGCTCGCTCCCTCATATATATATAGGTGGCGGAGAGGGGAGGCAGCCAGCAGGCGCCCCAAGGGTGGCCGCCGGCCCCCTTGGGCTCCTGCCCTGTGGCGGCCTCTCCCCCCTCCCCCCTTACCTTCTTTGCACAAGGGGGGAAGGAAAGGGGAGGAGAGGGAAGGAAGGGGGAGGCCGACTCCCCCCTTTCCTTCTCTCCCTTGAAGGAAATATGCCCTAGAGGCAATAATAAAGGTGTTATTTATATTTCCTTATATCATGATAAATTTCTTTTGTTCATGCTAGAATTGTATTAATCAGAAACTTAGTACATGTGTGAATACATAAACAAATAGAGTGTCACTAGTATGCCTCTACTTGACTAGCTCGTAGAATCAAAGATGTTAGGTTTCCTAGCCATAGACATGAGTTTTCATTTGATTAACGGGATCACATCATTAGAGAATGATCTGATTGACTTGACTCATTCCGTTAGCTTAGCATGATCGTTTAGTATATTGTTATTCCTTTCTTCATGACTTATACATGTTCCTATGACTATGAGATTATGGAACTCTCGAATACCGGAGGAACACTTTGTGTGCTACCAAACGTCACCACGTAACTGGGTGATTATAAAGGTGCTCTACAGGTGTCTCCGATGGTACTTGCTGAGTTGGCATAGATCGAGATTAGGATTTGTCACTCCGATTGTCGGAGAGGTATCTCTGGGCCCTCTCGGTAATGCACATGACTATAAGCCTTGCAAGCAATTTGACTAATGAGTTAGCTGCGGGATGATGCATTACGGAACGAGTAAAGAGACTTGCCAGTAACGAGATTGAACTAGGTATTGAGATACCAACGATCTAATCTCGGGCAAGTAACATACCGATGACAAAGGGAACAACGTATGTTGTTATGCGGTTTGACCGATAAAGATCTTCGTAGAATATGTGGGAGCCAATATGAACATCCAGGTTCCGCTATTGGTTATTGACCGGATACGTGTCTCGGTCATGTCTACATAGTTCTCGAACCCGTAGGGTCCGCATGCTTAACGCTCGGTGACAATCGATATTATGAGTTTATGTGTTTTGATGTACCAAAGATAGTTCGGAGTCCCGGATGTGATCATGGACATGACGAGGAATCTCGAAATGGTTGAGACATAAAGATTGATATATTGGACGACTATATTCAGACACCGGATGAGTTCCGGAGGTCACCGGATATTTATCGGAGTGCCGGGGGGTTATCGGAACCCCCGGGGAAACTAATGGGCCAACATGGGCCTTGTGAGATAGAGAGGAGGGGCCTTAGGGCTGGCCGCACGCCCTCCCCCCTTGGGAGTCCGAATTGGACTAGGAGGGGGGGCGCCCCCTCTTTCCTTCCTCTCTCCCTCTCCTTCCTTCCCCCTTCCCCCTTCCCCCTTCCTCTCTCCCTCTCCTTCCTTCCCCCTCCACCATAATCCACGCCGGTCATATCATCGTAGTGCTTAGGCGAAGCCCAGCGCCGGTAGCTTCATCATCACCATCATCATGCCATCGTCCTGACGAAGCTCTCCCTCGAAGCTCTACTGGATCGTGAGTTCGTGGGACATCACCGAGCTGAACGTGTGCTGATCGTGGAGGTGTCGTACGTTCGGTACTAGGATCGGTCGATCGTGAAGACGTACGACTACATCAACCGCGTTGTCATAACGCTTCCGCTTACGGTCTACGAGGGTACGTGGACAATACTCTCCCCTCTCGTTGCTCTGCATCACCATGATCTTGCGTGTGCGTAGGAAATTTTTTGAATTTACTACGTTACCCAACAGTGGCATCCGAGCCAGGTTTATGCGTAGATGTTATTGTTGGTGAACATAGTAATTTCAAAAAAACTCCTACGCACACGCAAGATCATGGTGATGCATAGCAACGAGAGGGGAGAGTGTTGTCCATGTACCCTCGTAGACCGTAAGCAGAAGCGTTATCACAACGCGGTTGATGTAGTCGTACGTCTTCACGAACCGACCGATCCAAGTACCGAATGCACGGCACCTCCAAGTTCTACACACGTTTAGCTCGTTGACGTCCCTCGTACTCTTGATCCAGTTGAGTCTGAATAAAACCTTCAATGGTCATACACCCAAGGTGAATGGTTTATTGAATCTCGATCGTAGTGATACACATATTCATAATATTCAAGCCAAAAGATGCAAAGTTAATAATGATAGTGCAACTTATTTGTGGCACTGCCGTTTAGCTCGTATTGGTGTAAAGCGCATGAAGAAACTCCATGCTGATGGGCTTTTGGAATCACCTGATTATGAATCACTTGGTACTTGCAAACCATGCCTCATGGGCAAGATGACTAAAACTCCGTTCTCCGGAACAATGGAGCGAGCAACAAATTTGTTGGAAATCATACATACTGATGTATGTGGTCCGATGAATGTTGAGGCTCGCGGCGGGTATCGTTATTTTCTCACCTTCGCAGATGATTTGAGCAGATATGGATATATCTACTCGATGAAACATAAGTCTAAAACATTTGAAAAGTTCAAAGGATTTCAGAGTGAAGTGGAAAATCATCATAACAAGAAAATAAAGTTTCTATGATCTGATCGTGGAGGAGAATATTTGAGTTACGAGTTTGGTCTTCATTTCAAACAATGCGGAATAGTTTCGCAACTCACGCCACCCGGAACACCACAACGTAATGGTGTGTCCGAACGTCGTAATCGTACTTTACTAGATATGGTGCGATCTATGATCTCTCTTACTGATTTACCGCTATCGTTTTGGGGTTATGCTTTAGAGACGGTTGCATTCACATTATATAGGGCACCATCTAAATCCGCTGAAATGACCCCTTATGAGCTATGGTTTGGCAAGAAACCGAAGTTGTCGTTTCTTAAAGTTTGGGGATGCGATGCTTATGTGAAAAAACTTCAACCTGATAAGCTCGAACCCAAATCGGAGAAATGTATCTTCATAGGATACCCAAAGGAGACTGTTGGGTACACCTTCTATCACAGAGCCTAATGTAAGACATTCGTTGCTAAGAATGGATCCTTTCTAGAGAAGGAGTTTCTCTCGCAAGAAGTGAGTGGGAGGAAAGTAGAACTTGATGAGGTAACTGTACCTGCTACCTTATTGGAAAGTAGTTCATCACAGAAATCAGTTCTTGTGACTCCTACACCAATTAGTGAGGAAGCTAATGATGTTGATCATGTAACTTCAGATCAAGTTACTACCAAACCTCGTAGGTCAACCAGAGTAAGATCCGCACCAGAGTGGTACAACAATCCTGTTCTGGAGGTCATGTTACTTGACCATGACGAACCTACGAACTATGAGGAAACGATGATGAGCCCAGATTTTGTGAAATGTCTTGAGGCTATGAAATCTGAGATGGGATCCATGTATGAGAACAAAGTGTGGACTTTGGTTGACTTGCCCGATGATCGGCAAGCCATCGAGAATAAATGGATCTTCAAGAAGAAGACTTACGCTGACAGTAATATTACTGTCTACAAAGCTCGACTTGTTGCGAAAGGTTTTCGACAAGTTCAAGGAGTTGACTATGATGAGACTTTCACACTCGTAGCGATGCTTAAGTCCGTCCAAATCATGTTAGCAATTGCCGCATTTTATGATTATAAAATTTGGCAAATGGGTGTAAAGACTGCATTCCTGAATGGATTTCTGGAAGAAGAGTTTTATATGATGCAACCTGAAGGTTTTATTGATCCAAAGGATGCTAACAAAGTGTGCAAGCTCCAACGATCCATTTATGGACTGGTGCAATCATCTCGGAGTTGGAATAAACGTTTTGATAGTGTGATCAAAGCATATGGTTTTATGCAGACTTTTGAAGAAGCCTCTATTTACAAGAAAGTGAGTGGGAGCTCTGTAGCATTTCTAATATTGTATGTGGATGACATATTGTTGATTGAAAATGATATAGAATTTCTGGATAGCATAAAAGGATACTTGAATAAGAGTTTTTCAATGAAAGACCTCGGTGAAGCTGCGTATATATTGGGCATCAAGATCTATAGAGATAGATCAAGACGCTTAGTTGGACTTTCACAAAGCACATACCTTGCTAAAGTTTTGAAGAAGTTCAAAATGGATCAAGAAAAGAAAGGGTTCTTGCCTATGTTACAAGGTGTGAAGTTGAGTAAGACTGAATGCCCGACCACTGCAGAAGATGGAGAAAAATGAAAAGTGTTCCCTATGCTTCAGCCATAGGCTCTATCATGTATTTAATGTTGTGTACTAGACCTGATGTGTGCCTTGCTATTAGTTTAGCAGGGAGGTACCAAAGTAATCCAGGAGTGGATCACTGGACAGCGGTCAAGAACATCCTGAAATACCTGAAAAGGACTTAGGATATGTTTCTCGTTTATGGAGGTGACAAAGAGCTCGTCGTAAATGGTTACGTCGATGCAAGCTTTGACACTGATCCGGATGACTCTAAGTCACAAACCGGGTATGTATTTATATTGAACGGTGGAGCTGTCAGTTGGAGCAGTTCTAAGAAAAGCGTCGTGGCGGGATCTACATGTGAAGCGGAGTACATAGCTGCTTCGAAAGCAGCAAATGAAGTAGTTTGGATGAAGGAGTTCATATCCGATCTAGGTGTCATACCTAGTGCATCGGGTCCAATGAAAATCTTTTGTGACAAAACTGGTGCAATTGCCTTGGCAAAGGAATCCAGATTTCACAAGAGAACCAAGCACATAAAGAGACGCTTCAATTCCATCTGTGATCAAGTCAAGGAGGGAGACATAGAGATTTGCAAGATACATACGGATCTGAATGTTGCAGACCCGTTGACTAAGCCTCTCTCACGAGCAAAACATGATCAGCACCAAGACTCCATGGGTGTTAGAATCATTACTGTGTAATCTAGATTATTAACTCAAGTGCAAGTGGGAGACTGAAGGAAATATGCCCTACAGGCAATAATAAAGGTGTTATTTATATTTCCTTATATCATGATAAATGTTTATTATTCATGCTAGAACTGTATTAACTGGAAACTTAGTACATGTGTGAATACATAAACAAACAAAGTGTCACTAGTATTCCTCTACTTGACTAGCTCGTACAATCAAAGATGGTTATGTTTCCGAGCCATAGACATGAGTTGTCATTTGATTTACAGGGTCACATCATTAGAGAATGATGTGACTGACTTGACCTATTCCGTTAGCTTAGCATTTGATCATTTAGTATATTGCTATTGCTTTCTTCCTGAATTATACATGTTCCTATGACTATGAGATTATGCAACTTCCGAATACCAGAGGAACACTTTGTGTGCTACCAAACGTCACAACATAACTAGTTGATTAGAAAGGTGCTCTACAGGTGTCTCCGATGGTACTTGTTGAGTTGGCATAGATCGAGATTAGGATTTGTCACTTTGATTGTCGGAGAGGTATCTCTGGGCCCTCTCGGTAATGCACATCACTATAAGCCTTGCCAGGAATGTGACTAATGAGTTAGTTGTGGGATGATGCATTACGGAACGAGTAAAGAGACTTGCCAGTAACGAGATTGAACTAAGCATTGAGATACCAACGATCGAATCTCGAGCAAGTAACATACCGATGACAAAGGGAACAACGTATGTTGTCATGCGGTTTGACCGATAAAGATCTTCGTAGAATATGTGGGAGCCAATATGAACATCTAGGTTCCGCTATTGGTTATTGGCCGGAGACGTGTCTCGGTCATGTCTACATAGTTCTCGAACCCGTAGGGCCCGCACGCTTAAGGTTCGGTGATGATCGGTATTATGAGTTTATGTGTTTTGATGTACCGAAGATAGTTCGGAGTCTCGGATGTGATCACGGACATGACGAGGAGTCTCGAAATGGTCGAGACATAAATATTTATATATTGGACGACTATATTCGGGCACCAGATGAGTTCCGTAGGTCATCGGATATTTATCGGAGTGTCGGGGGGTTATCGGAACCCCCGGGAGAACTAATGGGCCAACATGGGCCTTGTGTGTGAGAGAGGAGGGGCCTTAGGGCTGGTGGAGCTCCCCCCCTTGGGAGTCCGAATTGGACAAGGAGGGGGGGCGGCGCCCCCTCTTTCCTCCCTCTCTCCCTATCCTTCCTTCCCCCTTCCCCCTTCTTAGATGGACTAGGAAAGGGGGATTCCTACTCCTACTAGGAGGAGGACTCCCCCTCTCCGTGGCGCGCCCCAAGGCCGGTCGGCCTCCCCCCTTGCTCCTTTATATACGGGGCTAGGGGGCACCCTAGAACACACAAGTTGATTGTTTCCAGCCGTGTGCGGCGCCCCCCTCCACCATAATTCACCTCGGTCATATCGTCGTAGTGCTTAGGCGAAGCCCTGTGCTGGTAGCTTCATCATCACTGTCATCACGCCATCGTTCTAACGAAGCTCTCCCTCGAAGCTCTACTGGATTGTGAGTTCGTGGGACGTCACCGAGCTAAACGTGTGTTGATCGCGGAGGTGCCGTACGTTCGGTACTAGGATCGGTCGATCGTGAAGATGTATGACTACATCAACAACATTGTCATAACGCTTCCGCTTATGGTCTACGAGGGTACGTGGACAATACTCTCCCCTCTCGTTGCTATGCATCACCATGATCTTGTGTGTGCATAGGAATTTTTTTGAATTTACTATGTTACCCAACTTCCCCAAGGGTTGCGACCTTAGGAGGGGTGCGCCTGCCCCTTGTGGGCTGTTGTGTTTCACCCCTTTGGCCCATATGGCCCATTAACCTCCCGGGAGGGAGGGGGGTTCCCGGAACCCCTTCCGGTGATCGATGACTACCCGGTTCCTCCCAAAACTCTTCCGGTGTCCAAATAGCATTGTTCTATATATCAATTTTTACCTCCGGACCATTCCGGAGCTCCTCGTCCTGTTCATGATCTCATCCGGGACTCCGGACAATATTCGGTCACCAAATCATATAACTCATATAACACTATATCGTTAACGAACTTTAAGCGTGCGGACCCTACGGGTTCTAGAACTATGTAGACATGACAGAGACACCTCTCTGGTCAATAACTAATAGCGGAACTTGGGTGCCCATACTGGTTCCTACAAATTCTTCAAAGATCTTTATCGGTCAAACCTTATGACAACATACGTAATTCCCTTTGTCTATCGTATGTTACTTGCCCGAGATTCGACCGTCGGTATTTTCATACCTAGTTCAATATAGTTAGCGGCAAGTCTCTTTACTAGTTCCATAATACATTGGCTCGTAACTAACTCCTTAGTCACTTTTCTTGCAAGCTTCTTGTGATGTGTATTACCGAGAGGGTCCAGAGATACCTCTCCGATACACAGAGTGACAAATCTTAATCTCAATCTATGCCAACTCAACAAACACCTTCAGAGATACCTGTAGAGCATCTTTATGATCACATAGTTATGTTGTGACATTTGATAGCACACAAGGTATTCTCTAGTATCCGGTAGTTGCATGATCTCATAGTCGAAGTAATATGTATTTGACATTAAGAAATCAATAGCAATAAACTGTACGATCATATGCTAAGATAATGGATGGGTCTTGTCTATTACATCGTTACATCATTCTCTAAGTGACAACCCATGTCTATGGTTAGAAAACCTTAACCATGTTTGATCAATGAGCTAGTGTAGTAGAGGCTTACTAGGGACACAATATTTGTTTATGTATCTACACATGTATTTAAGTTTCCAATCAATACCATTCTAGCATGAATAATAAAGCTTTTATGTATCCACATATGCCAGTGCATTGCAACGGCGGAGTTTTTTTTTTGCGAGAAGCAACGGGAAAGATAATTGATGTGTCATCCAAAAAAAGGGTATGCACAATGGTAGGCGACAGAGTAGGGAGGTATGGTCTTCTCGCTAGACATGTTTGACACACGAAATCTTGATAGTGCTGGCGTTGGTTGGCGTGGTGGCGAGCACCCAGCTCATGCATTTTTTCCTCCGGGTGCTCCTTCATCTCGGCACTACTAGGGAAAAGCCTATACACAGAATCTTACCAGCAGCGCGCTTTAAAATCAGGCGCTGCTGCTAAGTAGCAGTAGCGCGCGCAAACAAAACTCGCTGCTGAAACAAGTTTATCAGTAGCGCGCACACTAAAAGACGCGCTACTGCTAAAATTCCCACATGCCGCCGCGAGGCCAGCTATAGCGGCAGCGCATTAATACGAAGAGCGCTACTGCTACGGGTCGTAGCAGTAGCGCATTTACGCAATAACCGCTGCTGCTAAGTTAACTAGTCGCAATCCAGATCCACAGATCCACACACTCACTCGATCTCC
>NC_041393.1:769557418-769582590 GCF_002162155.2 Triticum dicoccoides | reverse complement strand
CGCCGCTGGTCCTCCCCCGTCGCGCCTCCTTCGATCTGCGCCACCGTCACCTCATCCTCCTCGCTGGACTCGGTACCGGACTCCTCCTCCGTCCTCCCTCCACTCGCCGTTGGCCGGCCCCTCCTCGCTCCGCCTTCCTCCTCCGTCCTCCCTCCAGTCGCCACCAGTCGGCCCCTCCTCGTTCCGCCTTCCTCCTCCGTCATACTCTCTACTCCCTCCTTGAGTCGCCCCTCCTTCTCCCTCCTCCCTGCTACATTTTGATTTAGTAGGCTAGTTTATATGCAACATTTTAATTTAGTTGATATGATTCAGTTGATTTAGTAGGCTAGTTGATTTAGTTGATTTAGAACATTTTCATTTAGTTGATTTAGTAGGCTAGTTGATTTAGTTGATTTAGTAGGCTAGTTGATTTAGTTGATTTAGAACATTGTGTCATTTAGTTGATTTAGTATGCTAGTGGATTTAGTAAGCTAGTTGATTTAGTATGCACCATTTTATTGTTATTTTTTCTGTACATGGATAGGTAGATGCTTTTGTTTTTTTGTAATAAGTTATTTTTTTGGCAAAATGTAGGTGCCAATTTAGATAAATTTGCCACTTGTTTTTTTAATCAATTATCTTAGGCAATAGGTGCCATCGAAATGGTTTGGTAGGTGGTACCTTGTCATCTAATCGTTAATCCTTTGCTCATATTGCTTTAGGAAAATGGCGCCACCACCACCACTACTATGTCGACTGTGCAAGTCAAGGTGCGCCAGCAGCCTTGCAACTGGCAAGCTGTTCGGCACCTACTTCCAGCCGAGTTTTCGTCATGCGGCGGTAAGAAATTAGATGAAATGTAACAACTATTTTATTTTTAGTGTTGGCATTACTGCATTGTGTCATTTTGCTTTTTCTTACACAGATCATCCCATGCAATGTGGGGTTGAAATTCAACAAGCTAACAGGAGACACTGTGACATTTGAGGCTCCTGGGGGGGCGTACACTATGGAGGTCGAGAAAGGACGCAATATGTCACAGATTGGAGGAGATGGATGGGCCCGTTTCCTCGCCCGCATGCATCTTACTGGTGGTGAGTTGATCAGCTTCTCCTTCAGAGCAGAAAGACCCAAGCTGGCTGTCATTTATCTCAACCTGGTGGAAGATGATGAAGATGACGAAGATGATGAAGATGACGAAGATGATGCAGATGACGAAGATGATGAAGATAATGAGGACCCACTTCATGAAGCCATCGTAGCTCAAAGAATGAGGCTGAGCAAGGACGAGGTGTGCAACCTATGGGACATAATTCCGCCACGTGATGACTTTGTCGGGGTGCCATTCATGACCCGCCTGACAAGTACCATGGTTGAGGGAGTCCTGGACTAGGGGGTGTCCGGATGGCCGGACTATCATCATCGGCCGGACTCCAAGACTATGAAGATACAAGATTGAAGACTTCGTCCCGTGTCCGGATGGGACTTTCCTTGGCGTGGAAGGCAAGCTTGGAGATACGGATATGTAGATCTCCTACCATTGTAACCGACTCTATGTAACCCTAGCCCTCTCCGGTGTCTATATAAACCGGATGGCTTTAGTCCGTAGGACGAACAACCATTACAACAATCATACCATAGGCTAGCTTCTAGGGTTTAGCCTCCTTGATCTCGTGGTAGATCTACTCTTGTAATACCCACATCATCAATATCAATCAAGAAGGACGTAGGGTTTTACCTCCATCAAGAGGGCCCGAACCTGGGTAAAACATCGTGTCCCTTGTCTCCTGTTACCATCCGCCTAGATGCACAGTTCGGGACCCCCTACCCGAGATCCGCCGGTTTTGACACCGACATTGGTGCTTTAATTGAGAGTTCCTCTGTGCTGTCATCGATAGGCTCGATGGCTCCTTCGATCATCAACAACGACGCGGTCCAGGGTGAGACTTTTCTCCCCGGATAGATCTTCGTGTTCGGCGGCTTTACACTGCGGGCCAATTCGGATGGCCATCTGGAGCAGATCGAAAGCTACGCCCCTGGCCGTCAGGTCAGGTTCGGAAGTCTTGACTTCACAGCTGACATCCGCGGAGACTTGATCTTCAACGGATTCGAGCCACAGCCGAGCGTGCCGCACTGTCACGACGGGCATGATTTAGCTCTGCTACCGGACAGTGCCCTGGAGGCTGCACAAGAACCCGCTCCGACCCTTGATTCGGAGCCGGCTGCACAGATCGAGGACAGATGGTTAGACACCGCCTCGGGGGCTGCAACCTCTGCGGCGATAGAGCCGAATACTGACTCTGTCCCTTCTGAAGCTCGTAACTCCAAGGTGCCGGACTCCTTGCCGGACTCCGAACCTCTCGCGCCTCCTCCAATCGAATCCGATCGGGCGCCGATCATGGAGTTCGCGGCCGCGGACATCTTTCAACACTCACCTTTTGGCGACATTCTAAGTTCGCTAAAATATCTCTCATTATCAGGAGAAACCTGGCCGGACTGCGGCCAGGATGGTTGGGATGCGGTCGACGAAGAAATTCAAATCCCACCCACCACCCACTTTATAGCCACTGTCGACGATCTAACCGACATGCTAGACTACGACTCCGAAGACATCAACGGTATGGACAACGCCGCCGGAGACGACCAAGAACCAGCACCTATTGGGCACTGGAAAGCCACCTCAACTCATGACATATACATGGTGGACACACCAAAAGGAAGCGATAACGAGGAACAGCGGGACGCAGCGAAGGGTAATTCCCCCAAAAAACAACTAAAACGGCGACGCAAGCGCCGCCCAAAGTCCCGCCTCGATAACACGGCACCCATAATGACCCAGCCGTAGAGCAGGGCAAACCAGTGGATGACGAACGCGCAACGAAGCAACCACCCGAACAAGATGAATCGGACAATCAACCCATCCTCGGCGAAAACAACAGTCCAGATGATCTCACGCCGGACACATCACCGGAGCATAAGAACCTTCACAAAAGGCTCGTCGCCACCGCAAGAAATTTGAAGAAGCAGAAATGGAAGCTCAACACAGCGGAAGACGTACTCAGAATGAGGTGGAGCAAAGTACTCAAAACCGCAGACAAATACGGCAATAGTTCCCAAGCAAAGAGCTACCCGAAGCGCAAGCTGCTGCCCGAATTCGACGAGGAGGCCGTAGAGCCACCACAATCAAAAAGCAAAGAGGCCGCCTAGCCGGATAGACGACCAGATGACAGGCCAAGAGCAGCAAGCGGCGCCGCACACAAGCCGGCACATGACACACATAAGGATGCTCGCCAAAATGATGGCCCGGTCAGGTCCATTTACGGGCCAAAAAAGAGGGCCCAAGGAAGCAACACAACATGCCGAGTGCTCGAAGATAACGTCACACCTAAATACAGGGGCGCCGCACACCCACTATGTTTCACCGGTGAGGTGCTGGATCATGAATTTCCAGCGGGATTCAAGCCCGTAAATATAGAAGCATACGACGGAACCACAGACCATGGAGTCTGGATTGAGGATTACATCCTACACATACATATGGCTAGAGGAGACGACCTCCATGCCATAAAATATCTACCCCTCAAGCTCAAAGGGCCAGCTCGGCATTGGCTTAAAAGCCTCCCAGAGAACACCATTGGAAGTTGGGAAGAGCTCGAGGACGCGTTCAGAGCAAATTTTCAGGGGACTTATGTCCGCCTTCCGGATGTAGACGATTTAAGTCACATAACTCAACAGCCCGGAGAGTCAGCGCGCAAATTCTGGAACAGGTTCCTCACTAAAAAGAACCAAATAGTCGACTGTCCGGACGTCGAAGCCTTAGCAGCTTTTAAACATAATGTCCGAGACGAGTGGCTCGCCAGACACCTCGGCCAGGAAAAGCCAAGAACAATGGCCGCGCTAACGAGCCTCATGACCCGCTTTTGCGCGGGAGAAGATAGCTGGCTGGCAAGATGCAGCACCAGCGACCCAAGTACATCCAAGGTCAGAGATGGAAACGGGAAATCACGACGCAGAAAAGATCAGCGCCGGAATAAAGAAAATGGCCCAAAGAACATGGCGGTCAACGCCGGATTCAAAAGCTCTCGGCCGAACAAAAAACACTACCTCCTAAGGACAGCAGTGACGAGCTATCCAACCTAAACAAAATTTTGGATCGGATATGTCAAATCCACAGTACCCCCGGGAAGCCTGCAAACCACACCCAACGAGATTGTTGGGTCTTCAAACAGTCCGGCCGACTCAACGCCGAACACAAGGGGCTCGACACACCAAGCGAGGACGATGACGAATCCCACAAGCAGTAGGCCGGAGTACAGAAGACTTTCCCACTAGAGGTCAAAACAGTGAACTCACTTCATGTGATAAATTGTGCGAAAGCGATATAAACCTGTTATACCAGGATACCATCCGCAAAATGGGGATAGACCCTACCAAAATCCGCCATAGCAACACTTCCTTCAAGGAAGTAACGCCAGGCCCATATGCCAAGTGCACAGGCTCTGTACTACCAAAAGTTGTGTTCGGTTCACCCGACAACTTCCGTTGCGAACGGCTAACCTTCCATATCGCCCCATTCGAAAGTGGCCATCAAGCACTACTAGGACGCGAAGCTTTTGCCCGCTTTAACGCAAAACCGCATTACGCGTCTCTTACACTCAAAACGCCCGGTCCACGAGGCATAATCTTATCAAAAGGAAGCTCCAAGTGTCCCTTGACCACGGAAAACGTGAGACTGCCTTAACAGCCACACATCAACCCAACCTTTTTGATGAAAGCCCCTAAAAAACAGGTCATTTAGACCTCGGACACGGTTAGACGAGTCCGGCTTAGATAAAACAAGGGGCTTCCTAGCCGCATACAAGGGGCTGCATGTATAAACAATGAGAACCAATAAAACTCAGTTTTATCCACTTCTCAAATTATACTCTATTTTAAATACATTTTTTGCACGATATTTTTCCCAAACTAAGTTCTTCTCTTTCACAGATGAACCACGTGCTACACCCGTCCAGGATACAGCACAACAGAGACACAGGCGCAGACGTGCAGCAGGGACCCGTTGCAAGGATTCTTTTCAGATTAAGACCCTGCGTAAACCTTTCTTACTGTCTCTTGTTGATACTCATCCCCTGGTTCCCCACAATAACCGAGGAGGAGGCTGGCGTTTTGGCATCGGCCGCGTCAGAAGTTCTCGCTTGCACCTGGACAATAGGGGCTTAGGGCATTGTTCTGCCCATTATCATAAAGACCGAACACCTCAGGGAGTGTTCGGCGTCTTGAGTTAGGCCTTATATGCATTAGCTCCGAATCATGTCTTTGGTCAAATGTTGGGTTTGCCCGGCTCCTGTGTTTTGTTGCCTTACGTTCCGTATCATCGGCTAACGCGGCACCAGGAGAACTACTGCAATTGTGCCCCGGTTCGGCCGGGCGAGCACCTCAGTAGAGAAAGCCGAAAACTGACTGTCATGATATAGCGAGAGACTGGTCAACCACTCGATCGACTACCGGAATGTATAGAATTCCTCCACTTTGACGAAGGGCCATTTCCCGGTCAGGCACATGCGCGCCCCAAATTCGGAGGCGCGGTGCCCCTGGGGGCTATATCGTAGCCCCACCCTCGAACTCCTATGGCTAAGTGAAAGTGATAAAGCATTATAGTCGGGTTGCCTCGTTTGCTACGCTACCACCTCCTTTACAGGACCAAGACGTTGGATTAAGTGTGAAAATGCGCCTCTTTTTTTGCAAACACCCCCGCACCATGTGCGTGGGGGCTGAAGCCGAAGACTGCCATCTTTCAGGTTATATATACATATACATTAACGGCCGCACATGAGATATTTCAATACTTGAACGCACAAGTATAAAAAGCGGTTGTATTATAAATATGGTTTAACAACCCATACATATCATTTAAACATGACATTTTTCGAGCACTGCGACTCTATTAAACGAGCGCCCTGCAGGACTTCGCCAAAATAGTGCTCGGCGGGTAACCGGCTCTCGTCCGAACTCCGGATTGCAACATCGGTGGCATTCATCTCCGCCCAGTATGTCTTCACACGGGCAAGAGCCATCCGAGCACCCTCTATGCATGCCGACCGCTTCATCACCTTAATATGCGGCACCACCCCACGGAATTGCTGCAACAAGCCAAAATAACTCTTCGGCTCGGGCCTTTCCGGCCACAGATGAGCCGCGACATCCTTCATAGCAAATCCGGATAGCCTATTTAGCTCAGCCCACTCAGCCAACCGATCGGTAAACGGAAGTGAACGTTCCGGACTATGGAACTGAGACCAAAAGAGCTCTTCCATTTCGTGATCCTTTTGGCTCTGGGAAGTGCACGACTGTGTCCGCCACACTCGCCGCCAAATTCAGATAAGGATCCTTCGCACCCCACAGCTGGCCTAACTGAGCATACTTCTGATCCGTGAACCTCCTATGCAGCAGGAAGGGCTTTCCATCCGCAATGTCTCCGGCCTGACGAAGCTCCTCTTTTATAGCTCTCAGTGCAGAACGAGCATCCTTGGCTTCGGCGGTGGCCTTTTTCAGGTCCTCTTGCTCCGCTCAGTGTTCCTTTACAAGAACATCATGGCGGTCGGTAACATCCTTCAGCTTCAAGGCCATTCCAGCCATCTCCTCCCTGCTTTGGCAGTGAGCAGCCTTTTCGGCTTCTAGCTCTTCGGCCGCCTTCGAGGCAGCCGCATTACTCCTTCTGGCCTGCTCCTTGGATTGAGCAAGCTCCGCCCGAAGGCTTTCCACGGTAGCGGCACCATCTGCGTCAAGCATACATGTCGTAAGGAATGGGCGTCAGCTCCCTTACCAGGTGACCGCGGTAAAAATACTCACCTTGCGACACGTCAAGTCGCCTATTGACCAACGCGATGTTCGCATCCGCAACATCTAGCTGCCGCTTCAGTTTGGCAACTCTACCAGTCCGGCTGGCCACCGAACGCCCCGCCCCCTGAATAGGAATGGCGACATATTAAAACTGGGATTTTGATCCTCGGCACGCCATCGCTTCTGACAACGCACCGAGTCTCAGGGGCTACTATCTACACAGGGCGCACTTCATGTGTAAAAACTGTCAAAAGGTATGTCATTTTTACGTACCTCAAACCCCGCCAGCAAACTTCTGACGGCATCATGCAACCCTCCCTAGGCGGATGAAATTCTTTCAATCACTGTACTCATCAATGTACGGTGACCTTCTGAGATTGACGCCCTCTCGAGCAGATCCTTCAGCTCCCCCGGTCGTACACCAGTTGGTGCCGAACTCTCCGGCCCCGCCGGACTTGGGAAGACCCTCCGCGACGATACTTCAGGGTCGTCCGCCCCGCCTGATGGCGCGAAAGATGGAGGCGTCTTACTCTCCATCATCTCCGGACAAAGGTCCCCCGAAGACGAGCTCAGCTAAGAAGGATGGAGATCCGAACTACAAGATAAAAACTTCGGTTATCCTCAGAAGCAAAAATAGGGATGTCTCTTATTACAAAACTCCCCTTTTTCTACTTACGGCCCGCTGGAGGGCTGATTCACTTGGGGAGATAGTGCGGCCAGGGCTCCCCCCGGCGCAGGACCCTCCGGCGAAGATTTCTTCCCCCGCTTTGAGGCCTTGGCCTCCGGGTCTTCGGAAGTAGCCCTCTTCTCCCCTTGGGAAGAGGAGTTTTTAACTCCCTCCTTGTCGACAGCCTCCTTAGTAGAGGCGGTAGTTTCCTTGTTTCTTCCTTCGCCCTCCTCCGAAGGCGCAACCTCCAACATTTTGACTAACACGGGATCCGGCGTGGTCTCAGGGAGGGGGGCCGGACACAGTATCAGTTTCGCTTGCGCTATCCATTCCTGTCCGAAAGGATAGCTGGTTAAAAGGCAAATTTATGATAAATATATGAATGGGATGTCCGGGCACAGGATTACTTACTCGAGTATCCGGGCGATTGCAGCTTAGGCCGGCATCCTCGGTCAATTCCGGACACACTTCTCGTGATCCGAAGAACAATTCGTACATCTCCACGCGTGTCGTGCCCATGAAGTGTTGGAGAGCTCGTGGCCCCTCTTGATTGAATTCCCAGAGGCGGAGGGGGCGGCGTTTGCAGGGCAGAAGACGCCGAACTAGCATAACCTGCATCACTACGACCAGATTGATCTCCCTCTCTTGGAGGTCTCGAATCCGGCCCTACAATAGGGGTACGTCCTGGGACGGCCCCCAGTTAAGCCCTTTGTTGACCCATGCCATCAGCCGATGTGGGGGTCCCGAGCGAAAGATGGGCGGCGGCCTCTGCCTGCTGCCCCTGGGAGCGGTGATATAGAACCACTCCTGCTGCCACAAACCGAGCTCCTCCTGGAAAGAGCCTTCGGGCCATGGAGCATCGGCCCTCTTGCTTATAACCGCCCCGCTGCACTCTGCCTGACGCCCCCCAATCATCTTCGGCTCCACGTTGAAGGTTTTAAGCCACAAACCGAAGTGAGGGTTAGTACGGAGGAAGGCTTCGCAGACGACAATGAATGATGAGATATGGAGGATGGACTCCGGAGCTAGATCGTGGAATTCCAACCCACAGTAAAACATGAGCCCCCTCACGAAGGGATCCATCGGGAAGCCTAAACCCCGACGGAGGTGAGATACGAACACAACGCTCTCGCCGAGCTCGGGGGTAGGGATGACTTGCCCTTGAGCAGGCAGCCTATGCGAAATCTCGTAGGTTAAGTACCTGGCTTCTCTCAACTTTAGCACGTCCTCCTCCGTGACGGAGGAGGGCATCCACCGGCCCTGCAAGTTGGAGCCGGACATTGTCGAAGTTCCGAAGCGCTCGAATCTGGAGCCCTGAGTGTTGGAGCTCGGGGCAAGGGGCGGATTCGATTGAGGATTGAAGAAAAGAAACGAGCCTTGGTCTCATTATAAAGAGGGAGAATACCAAGAGCTGTCCCCATAACCGTGTGGAACTCGCCTTCGATAGAGGAGGCGTGGCAACGGGCGCGGTGGGGTTACCCACGTCCGTATTGATGAGAATCCCGGAATAAGGGGAACACGATCTCTGCTTCGACAAGACGTGCCAAAGGAAACCGCATCGCTAAATGCGCTGAGGCGGTATAATAAAAACAATTCAAGTAAAGACTTGGTAGTGGTGTGACATCACGCCACCAAATACGTCAGCAGATTGAACTCGTGTAAATATTATTCTCTCTACGGTGGAATGTGGAATTTATTTTGCAGAGCCGGACACTATCCTGGCGTTCACAGTCTTCTACAAACTATTCGGAGAAGGAACCCGCCTTGCAATGCCGAAGACAATATGCATGCCGGACTCTTCGTCATTGAAGCCTGGTTCAGGGGCTACTGAGGGAGTCCTGGACTAGGGGGTGTCCGGATGGCCGGACTATCATCATCGGCCGGACTCCAAGACTATGAAGATACAAGATTGAAGACTTCGTCCCGTGTCCGGATGGGACTTTCCTTGGCGTGGAAGGCAAGCTTGGCGATACAGATATGTAGATCTCCTACCATTGTAACCGACTCTATGTAACCCTAGCCCTCTCCGGTTATATAAACCGGATGGCTTTAGTCCATAGGACGAACAACCATTACAACAATCGTACCATAGGCTAGCTTCTAGGGTTTAGCCTCCTTGATCTCGTGGTAGATCTACTCTTGTAATACCCACATCATCAATATCAATCAAGCAGGACGTAGGGTTTTACCTCCATCAAGAGGGCCCGAACCTGGGTAAAACATCGTGTCCCTTGTCTCCTGTTACCATCCGCCTAGACGCACAGTTCGGGACCCCCTACCCGAGATCCGCCGATTTTGACACCGACATTGGTGCTTTAATTGAGAGTTCCTCTATGCTGTTATCGATAGGCTCGATGGCTCCTTCGATCATCAACAATGACGCGGTCCAGGGTGAGACTTTTCTCCCCGGACAGATCTTCGTGTTCGGCGGCTTTACACTGCGGGCCAATTCGGATGGCCATCTGGAGCAGATCGAAAGCTACGCCCCTGGCCGTCAGGTCAGGTTCGGAAGTCTTGACTTCATGGCTGACATCCGTGGAGACTTGATCTTCAACGGATTCGAGCCACAGCTGGACTACGCCTTACCGCAAAGGGCTCCGTCACCACCTGTACTTACCGCATGGACACAGACGGTCGCACACACTTAAACTCGGTTGGGTGGAAGAGATTCCTCGTTGGCAAGAATCTTCGTGTTGGACAGGCCATCCTAATTACTATCAGGAACACCCACCGCCCAGGCTTGAGGATGATGATCGTCGTCGATATCATGTAGAACTACATATGATGATCGTCGTCGATATCATCTAGAACTAAATATGATGATCGTAGTCGATGTCACCTTGTACTGCTTGAGGATGCATGTTGAGTATATATGAAATTGTAATCTAGTACTTCCTCGGTTCCAAATTACTCGTCGTGGTTTTAGTTCAAATTTGAACTAAAACCACGACGGGTAATTTGGAACCGAGGGAGTACTACCTAGTACCTATAATGCTTTATGAAATTGATATCTAGTAGAACTAGTATCTGAAAATTGCAGTCTACTGAAGCCGGAATGGGGAAATGGTGGAAGATATAACAGTAGCGCGGGAGCAGGAAATCGCTACAGCTAACTAATAGTAGCGTGTTTGGGAAATGCGCTGCTGATATAGTCAATAGTAGTAGCGCGGGTACAGATAGCGCTACTACTAACGGTTAGCTGTAGCGCCTTATTCGTAGAGCGGGTGCCCGCGCTGCTGATAGCCTCAAAACCCGCGCTACTACTAGGGTTTTCCCTAGTAGTGCGGGGTTGTGCCTGCCTCCTCATTTGGTGGCTGCACGATGACCTTCATGACAGGTTTCTTCGATCACACTCTCCTACGATGGCGTAACCAGGTGGATTATTAATTGAAGCACATAAATCCCGTTTCATTAGCATAATCAGGCATGAATGTCCCTTCTTTATGCTGGTTTATTCTCTATGATTATTCCAGTGCTCAAGTGCCCACAATTTTGCTCTAATTAAAGTCAAACAACATATTCTCTTTTATTGGCACGTGCCTACGATTTCTTTCATTTATAGTCAACCAACATAGAACGAACGCGCATCGCTAACCAATGGCTAGCACGAATATTTAAGAAATTACCATAGCGCTAGATCAGAAATATATTTTTGTTTTTTAAACATTCAAAACAATATGAATTGGCGAATATTCTTCAAAACATGAACAATTTTTTAAATCCCGAACAATTTGAAAAAATGCAAACTTTTTTTTGGGAATTCCAATATTTTGGAAAAACAAAACAAAATTAGAAATATGAATCTATACCTAATATTAAAGGACGCAAGCTTCTATAGTTCTCCATACGTCATCATTTTATATCCGTTGATTTTGTGTTAATCATGAAGATTGACAGCTGAGATTTTTTTTCTACTGTGATCCACAATCCACAATACCCATTCTTAAATTATGTGCCAGGGCGACAGGAGAAAGCAAACTCAACTGACGAGAGGTTGGGCCATGTCCACGCTGTGGCCTGTCACATATCCTGATTATTTTCTCAAAACTGGTCCGCGACTAAAAACTCGAATCTGGAAATGCACAACAGACACATCTTTTAAGGAGGGTCTGCACTTGAGGAGTAGTGAACTGGTAATCAATGAACAGGCAAAGGGAGTCGTGGTTCTAGCTAATTTGTTTTTCAGCCTCCAGCAGGCAAGGTTTTTTTTAGCGGGTTCCAGCAGGCTAGGTATGACCCAAGATTTATGGTATGACAGATCTTTGTGGTGTTACAATCGGCAATGGATTCAAATTTTGTTATGTAGATTGGTAATGCTAAGTTTGAATTTTCTTATTTTTGGATCATTATTTCTTATTCCAAAAGCAGATCTGTGGATGTTTGTTAAATTTTCGGAGGAAAATAAGCCTACTGAATACACATTAAAAAAATGACTGATTCGGGAATTTGGATGTTACGTACCATGGTCATGCATGAATGTAGTTGTTGAGAACCTCGTCGTATCAGTCCTTCATAAAGAATCCGAGCCTCCCAGATGTCTATTTAGCTCATTACAAGAGGATTATCATGGGGCTAATGGAGGTAAATCAAAGTTCAATGTTGAACCTTTGGTACCTGGAGCTCTATCGACTATTGTAGAAGTAGCCAACCCTAGAGGCACCAAACCAGTCCTCCTCAGCTAGCTTTAGATTTTCGTTCTGCATAATTAAAATGGCAAGATTGCAGTCATACAATACTAGATTAGCTACCTATTTTTAATGCCATTACAATGTTATTATGGATAGCTTCCTTATCATATATTGATCCATGTTTTTAAACCAGCAACTGTATTGGATTAACCGAGCACATTTCACTGGGCTGACAAAATTGAGTTGCTGCTGCACCCCGGCATGTCGCTGTTGGACGAGTTCCTGTCATCATGATTGTGGTCTTCGAAACATAAAATAAATAAAGACACTGGTTGAACAATTTTAGTATTTTATACTAATAATATTATTTAGAATGAATTTTTCCATCCCGTTCCAACGCACGGGCATATTTGCTAGTATTTTTTTAAATTCACAAAAAATATTTTGAAAACATGAGAATTTTATAAAAGCATAAATATTTTTGATTTTTTTGATTTTTTAATGGGGGAAATTGAAAACAATTTTAGAAAATGAATTAATTCTTAGACGCGAGCATTATTTTTGGATTTGTGAACAATTCAAAAGGAATATTTTCAAATATGGAACATTTCATAAAATTTGATTTTTATAAAAAAAAATTCAAAGAATATTTGAAGAACAAAAACATTTTTCTAAACATGAGAACTTTTCTTAAAATGGAGAACATTTTTTGAACACCGAGAAAAATTAACACGGGGATTTTTTTAAAGTTTTGAACATTTTTCAAAACAGGAACAAAGTTTTGGAATTCTGACCATTTTTTGAATATTTGAAAAAAATTAAAATTCTGAATATTTTTGTGAATTTTGAAGTCACAAAATTAAAAAATAAGGGAAAAATAAAAAAATAAAAGAGAAAGAGAAAGGAACAGAAAAAAGAAAAATAGAAATGGAAATGGAAAAACAAAAAGGGGAAACGGGCCGGCCTAGTCTTAGGCGCCCTGTGAGAAGCTTCAACTGTTTATCGCTCGTTGCGAAAAATAAGATCTTTACAAATGCGTGGGCAATAATAATTGGGTTTGCTTCGTTGGGCCGGATAGTGCACGCGGACCAATTGCGAAATTCTAGGGAAACATTTTTAAGTTCTAGCGGATAGACGCGCAAAAATTTAGTACCACCTCAGATATATAAAAGAAATTCAACGGTGAACAGATGAAAAAAAAAAATGGAGAAACGCACCTTACTTTATTAGTAGGTATAGATATAGATATAGATATAGATATAGATAGCAATAAACTGAATGATCATATGCTAAGTTAACGGATGTGTCATGTCCATTACATCATTCTCCTAATGATGTGATCCCGTTATCAAGTGACAACATATGTCTATGGTTAGGAAACCTTAACCATCTTTGATCAATGAGCTAGTCTAATAGAGGCTTACTGGGGACATGGTATTTGTTTATGTATCCACACATGTATTTAAGTTTCCGATCAATACAATTCTAGCATGAATAATAAATTTTTTATCGTGAACAAGGAAATGTAATAATAACAACTTTATTATTGTCTTTAGGACATATTTCCATCAGTAACAGCCGAGCCGCCGCGCACACGTTCATTTATAAAATGGCGGGGGCAGATGAAGGTGAAGGGGCATGAGTATAAGTTGAGTGCTTTCTTTTGGGTACACGGTTTACATGTAAGCGGAGTATGCCATTAGACAACACTCGGCTTATAGCGCCCACCATCACGGGGCCATCAAGTGGTGAGGATGGCCACGTGACAAGTGCTTTGCCGAGAGCCTCGGGTGTAGGCCAAATGATTTTTGCGGAATATGCCGAGTTTTCTTTATATGCCAAGTGTTTTTTGAGCTGTACTCGGCTTACTCTGGTCTACGCCGAGGGCCCTGTGGTTGCCGTGTGTTTCTTTGCGTGGTACCGAGAAATAGCACTTGGCTTATGCCCAAACAATGGACAACACATATTTTTCCCGTAGTGTTTATAGTGCTTTCTTGTGCATGTAATTACCTTGTAGTCGTGTTGTAATTGTTTGCATTTGCAACTAAGTGAGAATTAGGCCTCTTTAGTCTTGACTCAATGTAAACCGTGTGTAATACTGTTCTACGGTTAGTGTAAGTTGATCATTTGCATATGGCTATCAGCTTGCTATTGGCTGTAAATTTTGAATAAAAACTAATTTATTTTCAGACGAATGTGAAATATACAATCTCAAACTTTAAACCACCAGTATAAATTCATAAGGTAACCATGAATATATACACATAGAAATGCTGGCTGACATATGCTTTTATTATACTAGACAGACTGAAGAATCAAACCGCAAGTAACCATGATCGAAGCCGTCGTCTTGAGAGGAAAGGGAATCATCACTCTACGAAAAGCAAACTCGAACGACACGACAAACCCATACATGCTCCTGCGGAATCTTAGCTTGCAGGACGATCGATGATGAATCCACGGCTACTGGATGCCGCATTCTCCTCTGAGTCCGCGTAACCTCCCCTTGTTGCAGCCGTGTCCCAGTGGTGGCTTGCGCACGACGCAGCCGTAGATGTAGAAGCGGCAGCTGGGCAGGCCACAGGGGCTGGAGTCGCAGCCCGGCGTGCAGCGGGACGGGTAGCAGGACGGCGCCACCTTCTTGCAGCACGCCTCATTGCAAGCCGTGTCGCACTTCTTCTTGCAGCACGCCTCATTGCAAGTAGCCATCTCGCACTTCTTCTTGCAGCACGCCTCGTTGCAAGTAATCACCACGCACTTCTTCTTGCAGCACGCCTCATTGCAAGTAGCCGTCTCGCACTTCTTCTTGCAGCACGCCTCCTTGCAAGCCATCTCGCACTTGTCCTTGCAGGCCTTCTTGCAGGCCTCCAGGCAGGGGTCCTTCTTCTTCTCTGGCTCCTTTGGCTTGTCGTCTGCGACGCTGATGATAACTGCGGCGAAGCACGACTTCCTGAGACACTGCAAGAGCCGCACCGGATCGACGGTGCCGACCACCGTCAGCGTGCACTTGTCCTGGTCAATGTCCATTGACTTGATCCCTGAAAATTAGTACATACATTTTGGTAAAGAAGAGTGGAGAGGGGTGCGAGATAGATAGAGGTTGGATTGTGAGGGAGAGAGGTACCCTACCCTTGAGCTTGGCAGCAGTTGACAGGATCTTGCTCTTGCACTTGTCGCCAATGAGATCAGCTCTGATCAGGATCTTCTGCAGGTCATTCACAAGTGAAAACACGGGCGTTCACTATGAGTGTACACCTCTAAATTTGCTCGATGGAACCCCGGCCCCAAATACATAAGCAAAGCGAAAGAACATGCATGATGGCTAATTACCTTGGACATAGTGAGCTAGCCGTGAACCTGTGAGTCTGTGACACCCTTGGACTTTGGGGCGCAAACTCTTTAAGGTGGCAGACCCTGTCTGCTTCCAAGCCGTTTATATAAGGTGGCAGTCAACTCAGCAACAGCCATGTTTGGTCCCACGTAGGAGCTAATATGGTTGTACACTACTACCGTCTACCGACCGGTCAGTACAGTACAACGAACTCCTTTCTTAATACAAGATGTTTATTTGTTTGTGGTTCATCTGTACGTCGTCCAAGTGTCAAAGTCACTGACTGGTTTAACAAGTCCCAACGCGCAAGTTGTATACAGTGGCAACGCAGAAATCAAATCAATTCATATGTCAATGCACCATTGGCTAGGACTTGGTCATGCTAATCTTTGCACTTCCACTGGTTGAAAGATTATTTTCTTAATATAGTTGTTGGGCTACAAAAACTCAATTTTATAAAATACGAAAACTAAATGCATATCTCTATCGTATTTTAACAAAGATTCAGTTTCACCAATTTGGCACACACGTTTCGAATGTTAAACTATCGTCTGGGCTGTGGAACCTAAAGCCATACTTTTACAGATACCTGTGCTAGTTGTTGGTGGAGGTTACATGGGTTCACTGATCCTCTGCTGAAACACATATGGAAACTAAAAATTACCAATAAGATAAAGAGTGAGTATTCGAAACGCGCCATGTCTTCTCGCAGCGTGCCGTGGAGGGTCACGGTCACAGTGGTCATCGGTCTCAATCGAGCTTGACTAGCAATCATATGTGTGCTAGTTAGTTTTAAGGTGCAGCGACTATTTTAATCCGATTTTGCTCCATAGAGAGAGGGGATACATGCATGGAATCTTTCACGTCATGCTAACATCATCGGCTTTAGTTTCTAAACTTAAATTTTCCAAATGATATGTCTTTACTGATGAGTTCGTCTCAACGAGAGCTTTAACACAAGATATAATGTTGTTTTGTTTCAGCGATTTTTTCATCACCACTAATTGCCAGGTTATGTCATCATGGTTGTCATGTTGCAAGTGAACAATTACCACGACAACAATATCTAGTTATTGTACATAAAGTAGTTTCCCGATAAGAAACTGGAATTAATGATTGAACTCAATGGTGGGTAACTTTATTAAATCAATGGATAGTTACATCATCCACCAGCCAGCTAACAATCGATACTAGCGGCTCCCCTATCCACGTTGACGGTGGCATCGATACCGCTAGCCTAGCTAATTCATGAGAGACTACATTCATCTCCCTTGGGCAGTGAACGAAAGAAACCGAAGTATATCCTGGAAAGACGACGTTAATATCAGCATAAATGGTGGCCGCTCCTAAAACTGTGAAGCCTCCTCCTTGCATCGTGTTGATCACCACCATACAGTCTAATTCCACAATCAAATGTCGTATCCCGAACTATTGCTCTAGAAGTAGTCCATGCCTAAGTGCATAGGCCTTCGCCATTGCCGCATCCACCACATGCTCAAGACGGTCATTTGATGCAGCCATAAATTCGCCTTTATCATCCCCAAGAATTGCACCAATAGCACCTTGAAGATCACTTGGGTGGAACGCTGCGTCAAAGGTGAGCTTCACACAATCTTCCGCTGGTTCCACCCATCTCCTATCTGTGAATACCCATGTTTTTTTCGTGTTTTTCTGTCCCGACTTCTAGTAATTCACAATTAAAGCACTAATAGACAGTGTTGATCGTGACGGGACCTGCACATCCTCCCCATGAACAGATTGCCTTTTTTTTCCACCAGATATACTAAATTCCTACCAATCAATAACTGGGCACTTGATCCCGGAATCAAACTTGACCTAGCAGATTCACATAAAATATAGTCCAGTGCAGCCGGACCCGCATGGTCAACAGCAAAAGCCTCTTCAACGAATCCATCTAGTTTCAAACACCGCCATATATCTGCTGCCCTTGCACATTTAAGCATTGCTTGAAATGTGGCGATTCGCCAGTACACCCATACATGGAATAAATCCATGTAGGGCCTTCCAGGCATGAACTTTTATCTTGGCCGGAACATGAGCACTCCAAAGCTTCGTCCAAATTGGATGCCGTTGTGATGGTTCTCCTTCGGAACGCCGGTACCAACATCCGAACTGATGCTCTGATTTGACGTGCTACGCCAACCTCGCCATGAACAAATGATGCTTAGTAAATCTGTAGGCAACAAAGTCCTCCATCGTGCCATGAGGTGCTAATGGGACCACAAGAATATTCTTTCTGCATCAACTACCCAAAAGACATCATGGACAAACTATTGTTCCCATAGCCCCGTCCCTGGTTCAATGAGTTTAGATACCTTCGAAAGCAAAGTTCCCCCCCTCTAGATTACACGTTCTACAGCGATCGCCGAGATCCATGGATTGGTCCAAATATTTACCCGGGTACCAACCCCAATATGCCATATTGCACCTCTCTTGAAGGTCTGGATTCCAGCACAGATACTTTGCCAAGTATATAAACTGGAATTCTTCATTTGGGCTTCCAAAAGCCTCCCATACGGATAGTAATTGGCCCACAAAAGTTTTGCACATAATGAATCAAGGTTCTCTAGGAGGCGCCATACTTGCTTAGCCAACATTGCTAAATTAAAGCTATGTAAATCTCTGAATCCAAGTCCTATTATCTCCTTTGGAACACATAATTTCCACCAAACCGCCCAATGCATACTCTTATGGTTGTCATCACCACCCCACTGGTACTTAGATATTGCATCTTTCATCCCTTCAAAATTGTTTTTGGGATTTTGAATATCGACATTGCAAACACCAGAATGGCTTGAACAACTGATTTGATCAATGTTTCCTTTCCTTCTGTCGACAATAACTTCTCTTTCCATCCACTCACCAACTGATTGATGTGGTCAATTAGATACTCAAAGCAATCACTTCTGTCTAGTCCCACTAAAGTTGGAAGTCTGAGGTATTTAAAATTCAACGATTATGTAATTATCCCCAAATTTTGGCACACAACTACCTTGTCATGTACAGAAATATTCAGGCTAAACAATATACTCGACTTCGCATGACTTACCAGCTGCCCCGAACTAGTATAGTAGTCATCCAGAACGCTTCACAAACATTCAGCCTCGGCCGCCCACATGCTTTCATAAGGATCAAAGAGTCATCTACAAATAGCAAATGTGATATCTGAGGGGCCTCTCGAGATACTCTTACCCCTAATAAGCTGCCATTCTTTTCTTCCTGTTCTAACATGCTTGACAAGGCCTCCACACATAACAGGAAGAGGCACGGAGACAACGAATCTCCTTGCCTCAGACCCCTCATCAGGGTGAAAAGCTCTGTGTCAGCCGAGTTGAATCTTACACTATATGATACCTAAGCGACACATGCCATGACCATAGATATCCAACTGCCTACAAAACCCAGGCTCTCCATCATACGACGAAGAAAGCGCCATTCAACTCGATCGTATGCTTTGTGCATGTCCAGTTTGACAGCACATAGACCCGCCTTCCCTTTCTTCCTCACGATGGTATTCACACATTCATACGCAATCAAAATATTATCGGTAATTAGCCTACCTGGCACAAATGCACTCTGCGTGGGGCCAATGATATCCAGGAGAATCACCTTCAGTCGTGGCACGAGCATTTTTTAGATGATCTTGTAGGCCACATTGCAAAGGTTGATTGGCATGCACTGCATAATATTTGTTGGCCCATGAACCTTCGGGGTCAAAACTATCATGGTGTTATTCCAACCATCCGGATACACCCGATGTTAATAGCATCCAGCACGTCCTTCACCGGATCATCCCGATCATATTCCAAAAACGCTTATAGAAAGTAGCATGCAAACTGTCGGGGCCAGGAGCTTTGAAATCACCAATGCTGAAAACCGCTCGGCGCACATCTTTTTCTGAAAATGGTGCCAAGAGACTATTATTCATCTATGTGGTAACTCTTGGTATAACCTTCTCAATCATTGTTTCATCTGGTATATCCACGTGCGAGGTAAACAAGTTAGAGAAATAATTCTTGATAATATTCCCCCTCTCCTAATGACCCTCCTGCATTACACCATTTTCATCTTCCAGAGCTTTTATAGTGTTCTTTTTATTTTGGGTTGAAGAAAAATTATGGAAAAGCTTTTGTTTCGATCCCCGTGTTTAACCAGTCCACTCGGCCTCTCTCGAGCCATTCAATCTCCTCTTGTTCCATTAAGTTCTCAAGAACTAGCAAAATTTCCTTTTGTCTCGCCAAGACTGCATCATTGGGTGGACCCCTTCTAAGTCTTCAAGCTCGGCTTTATGGTCGCTATCCCCTTTTGCAGCCGTTTCAAAAACTTATTTATCCCATTGGTGCAACTCTGCATGTACCGAATCAAGCTTCCATTTAACATGCCCAATTCCTTAAAATGAAGCTCGCTGCCATGCCGTCTGGACCACCTCTATTGTTTCTTCTTGTAACCACCTAGCTTCAAATCTCCTTCCCGCTCCTCTCATCTGGTTCACCTCCACATAGTACTTGGTATCAATGACCAACGGCCTATGATCTAACTTTGTCACTTCACCATTAATCACTCCCATATGGGAAACAATTGATTCCAACGAAGCATTGCAGACCGCTCTATCCAACCTCTCATTTATCCTCCCTCTACACAAGGTAAAGGGGTCACCCAATACACCTAAGTCCTCTACAGTACAGTCAGACAGAGCTTCCCGGAACGCTTACATGCAATGTTGATCCGGTTGTGCTCCTCCCTTCGTCTCATGACTAGATAAAATTTCATTAAAATCACCGAAGGCTAGCTACGGTTGATCCATTGCATGGTGCAAGATACGCATATATTCCCAAGACTTATGCTTATTTTCTGTTGCTGGGATCCCCCTAGTACCCAGTAGATCTCCACTTCAGCCCGTTAGTGATAGTAAGATCTATGTAATTACTCGTAACACTATGATTAGTTATGTTTATGTCATCTCTCCACATCAGAAGCAAACCCCCCGCCCTTCCATCACTCGGGTCAACCAGCCTCATCATCTGTAACCCTAGCTTTCTCGCCAGCCACGCGTTCTGGCCATACATCATACATATGTGACTTCGACAGAAAGAGTACATCTGGTTTATAGCACCTCTAGACATCCAGAACTGCCCGGGACTAACGCATCCCACATCAGTTCCATCCTATGAGTATCATTGGGCCCGGTAGTCCTCCGTTGGAGGCTGCCAATGTTGCCAAGTCCATCAATACCGTTGCACTAGGTTTGTGTCTCTTACTTCCCAGGGAAGTATTATCATCGTCTCTATCTCCCATGTCTTTGTTCTCCAAATTTTTCAAATAAAAAATAGCATCTCTGTTGCCATCAATCAATAGAACCTGAGTTCCCCCTCCTCCCTGATTCTTATCCTCATATTCCAGTCGGCGTTTCAAAGCACTCGATGACTGTGAAGAATTATTAGTCGGTTTAACTTGGCTAGAAGTTGTGCTTCACAGATCATCATCTACATTGGACAAGTTGCTCGGTTCATAAAAACCACGGCCTCCTCCCCTGGCTCCTCAACCCCTTGTTGATCTTCCACCTCTGTCACCCATACCCGAAGGCATCCACTGTCACCCCTTCTAAATTCGGGAGTAATAAGGGTCATGGGATAGATAATTTCACTTTCATCATGGATTGCATTCCCATGCTCCTTCACAACATGACTCACAAAATTCGCAGACCCCACAAAATACAGGCATCTTCACATATTCAATGTCGAAGTACACCTTTTGCTTTCTCAGTGACAGACTTGCACATCTCGTGAGAGGCTTACCCACAGCTTGGGTAACACGAACCCGAATGCCTTCCCCCTGCCCTTTGACTTGCCGCTCATCCACACAGTCCACAACCCCTGCTTTATGTGCCAATTGTCTTGCAATGCTAGCTGACCGCATCTTCTCCTTCAACCCATCACCCTCCGACACCTGGTATGTGAAGAGCTCAACCTGGCTTGCCTCTGACCCGCCATCATATGGCGCCGAAAACACTAGACAGTTTTCGAAGATCCACTGCCGATCCCGCATCACTCTTTCCCAATCACCCAGGCATGTCAATTGGACCGGTTTTTTTAGCTTCGGTAGCCCTAAATTTGACTTCTTGTGCTAAATTCTATGCAGATCTCATTGCCCCATAGAAAGCACCGCGGCTGGAGTTTCGAATGGTATGAACACTAGCCAACGCCATGAACTCAACGTGTTCTCCAATTCCTCCAAATCTTCTTCTAGAACCACATCCTCTTGCTCATCTTCCCTGAGACTCGGGTACCGTAGCTTGTCGTTTAGAGAATCCTCTGCCGATGCACTCACTCCTCCCTTCAAGCTAGATCGGCATGCCACCTCCGCTGCTTTCACCTTCGCGTCATCCTGTTTCCCCTCGCCGCTGCCATCAACCCTAGACGTGGATTAGTTTTTGCCGCTTGCCATGATACCATGACTAGACCTCCCGGAGTTGGAATCTGAGAGAGATCCGATCCAATCTCGAAGAGGGAGAGGTGTTCTCCTCGGCAATCGTCTAGGAGGATAGAAACCATAGAAGGGTACATGACGTGTCAGCCATTCCAAAAAATTAGCCATGGGAAGCCAGCGATGGGTTTGGTCTCTAGTGTTCGATTCTTGCAATTTTCTCTCTCTAGGATAAATTCGCGCGGACTCATCTCATCTCCCACCTCGTTGCCACCGTCGTCGTCGTTCTCCATGCCTACCTCATCCCCCACCCCTCCGCCCATCCAATCTCCAGCCAGTGTGCGGCCCGTTTGTTGGTGCAGCCCTTTCTTCCCTTGCTCCACCCGATGACTGATTGGTCGATGGACTACACGCGCACGGCCCCTACTCGACAAAATGTCACCTCCGTCCCTGTGCTTTCCCCAAGACAACGTCGCACGCATGCCCAGGCTACATGGATTGCTCCGTCCATCCGTCCGTCCATCCGCCATCGCAGGGAATCAGTCCCGTTACTGTCAACTAAATATCCCTCCCTCACTAGTCTTCTCCTCTGATTCACTCCAGTTTCTCTTTTAGGCTAAAAAATACTTCGCCCTCTCTTTCTAAATGTAAGATGTTTTGGCAGTTTAAATTAAACTGCCAGAACGGCTTATATTTAGGAACGGAGGTACCATTTCTTTTCTTTTTTCACTTACGAGCAGGAATTGCAACCACGGATCGACTGCATGCACATTATGTTGTTGTGCACCAGCAAACCAGGTCAGATCTGCTGTTGTTGGAACACCTACAAAGACTGGAGTGGGCAGGCGTCGTTCAGACAAAGGTGAGTGAGCGAGGCACCCTCCCTCCCTCCCTCGTTAAATTACTCCTGCCTGCCCGTGGTGGTTAATTATGCTCATTCTGTTGTGCAACCATCCATGATTGATTGTCTTCTGTCCCAACTTAATTTGGTGATATATTCATGGTAGCTTTGGGCTTTCGCCATCACATTAATTCAGAGCTGGCTGACAGCAACTTAATTCGTGGAAGTCTGAGGTAGATTAAATTACTTAGTTGATTAACCATGCGTCTCGTTCTTATCTATCTACCCTCATATGGCCCCAAATGACACACAACACAATTGGTGCTGAACACAGACAAAGCAAACAACAAGCAACAGGACAGTATTGAATTGTTGAAGCCGGCCGGTACGCAGGCGATTAGTTGGTGGCCAAATACATATATTAGTCAATTATAGGAGTTTAGGACTTGCACTCATTTCTCTAATAAAGCAGCTGGCAATTAGTCTAGTTTAAATATACTCCCTCCGTCCGGAAATACTTGTCGGAAGAATAAATGTATCTAGACATATCTTAGTTCTAGATACATTCATTTTTATCCATTTCTTCGACAAGTATTTTTACCCAATACATAGCTTAAGGAAATATTATTGTTTGGAATCAACCAGCTAATGCTACATAGTTTCAAGGTCAGATCACTAAATTAAGTTATTTTACGTTGCACATATGTCTGATTTGTGCAGTTCGAAGAGTGCCTTTGTTAATTATGGAGGAGGACAGACATGTTTCATACTTCCCATGGTAATTCCCTGATGTTATTCCCCTGCGATATACATACCGCACAAGATTATCGAAATAAGAATGTTTCTTGGATGGGTGGATCCATCAACTCTAGCTAGCTATAGACTCTCGTGCATGTAAACAAGCAGCTAACTTCCAGCCTGAATGTAATATTAAACTATCTCTACTTCTATAAAAGACTTAGTTGATGATGATGGTGTGTCTGTCATCTGTCATTTCTGACCATTAGATCTGCATCTAACGACCGTGAGGCATGTTGTGGCCTTTTTGCAACAACATCGCACTTCTCTGCTCTAAATTACAGAAAACCCCTTAGTATCTTCAAACCAACCACATTCCTTTCTTACCTTATCAAAACAGCCTAAGAAATTTTTTTTGAGTGAAACATGATATATCTTTAGTGATATATGTATATCAAAACTAGATTGTTTTTTTCAAATTTGTGAATATGTATTATTCTATTTTGGATCGGTTGCAACACACGGGCACATAACTAATCGATACCCTCCACACATCAAGCCCGTTACTATTTAACATCCAGCTTCTCGGTCCACACCCCTCGCATCGAGAAACGCAATGCAAGTTTAAGGAGCCCAACGCTGTTGAGCTCATGCGCCAAGGTGACCTCGATCAGTGATCAGGGACCCCCTGTCAACAACTAAGCAGCGCATGCAGCTCAGCTCATAGAAAGATGCAATCTCATTTGCACTTACAAAAACATCCACTTGTAGATCTCAAGAACGAATCATCAGGACGTACGTTATGGCTTCATACTATCGTATACTCCCCCCCTAATCAAAATATAAGACAATTTTTGCAGTTCAAAAGATAGAAACAAGCAAGAGTGAATCAATCAATACTCGACGCAAGTCACGTGGATGGTGCAGAATACAATAGAAACCTGTGCATGCTCCTCGATCTGGACATAGCTTTCACTCAGGTCTTCATACCAGCAAACGCACTCGTCCACCCAACTAGCTGCCTAGCTACTCTATACGCTCAGACGACGATAAGTCTACTCCGCACACCGTCGATCGAGCTGAACCAGATCGAAGACCCTCTGTCCCTTCTTGCTCATCTCCCTGGCGCAGATGCTCGTCGCGTCTTGTGGTCTCTCTCCTAATTGCGAGATCAGCGGCTTTGATGATATCATCATTACACTAGCTCAAGGGAGCTTCATTTGAGTCAAACCAGAGAAGAACAAATCTTCTGCTGAAGGAGATCTGAGCGGCGGTGATCCACCTGAAGGAGAAGACCCTCCTGCGCCGCGCAAAAAAAAAAGGTTGTTTTGAAATGAATAGTTGATTTTAGTCACACTGTATAAAAAACTAAAGTTACAGATTTGATGACTCGCAATAGAACCTTTGCCATATGAAGTGCATCCACGTTGCCAACAAAGCCCTCGCTATTTATTTATTGAAAAAAAAGCCCACTCTATCTTTCTTAGCCCCCTCTGTTTTTCTGCATCACGTGCTCACAATGAATTTATTTTGCCCCAATTACATTGAGCCCCTAACTCGAACCCATTAATCACATTTACCCCTAATATTAAAGTTTGCTCAGATTGGTCCCTCTGCCCCTCTACACACATGACAGTTACATGTGGAACCTACCCCATAAAAAAGTAAAGAAAAACTCTCTCTCTCTCTCTCTCTCTCTCTCTC
>NC_041393.1:769556934-769557229 GCF_002162155.2 Triticum dicoccoides | reverse complement strand
CACACACACACACACACACACACGCACACACTTACAGGTATACCCAACTGAAATAAATATAAAATATTTCTCACAACCTTTCTCTCCTTGTGGACCACGGAACCCACTGTCAAGGTCAAAATTGGTCCACGTGTGGTCAGGCGAGGCTTGCGCGGCTCGGCCGATGGCCGTTGTCGATGAGGGGTGGCACGCCTACGTGTGCGGACCAGGGGCGGGCTCGGGGTGGTCTGGTAGACGATGTGGAGGTGGCGGTCGAGGCGTATGGCGTCTAGGGGTAGCGCGCCTGCGTGTGAGG
>NC_041393.1:769553650-769556879 GCF_002162155.2 Triticum dicoccoides | reverse complement strand
CCATGGGGGCGGGCTAGGGGCTGTCTGGCGGAGGGTGTGGAGGTGGCGATCGAGGCACATGGCAGCCGACAGCGATGTCATCGAATGAATGTGCTCTGGTTTATATGAAAATCCGTCGTGTTCGCATGAATTTCGTCCGGTTAGTTGAAACAGTGTTTAGAAGGTATGCGAGCATCGTTGGATGGCCAGCTCTTGTATCCTTTTTTTTGGGCGGCTCCTATATCCTTGTCTGCGAACGGACGCAGAAGCAAATTTACAGTTCTGCGTTGGAGATGCACTTACTATTAGTTGTCTATATGCTTAGACACAAGGACAAAATAAGGTACTCACTTAACTCTGGGCATTCTTGTTTCCGTTGAAGCCTCGTACAACTTGCTCCATTTGATATACAGGCGATCGTACTATGAAACTGCCGCCCCACAAACGAACATTTAGACTTGTCCTGTTGCCGAGGCATCTTCACATGTGGATACTCAGTGACCTAGGATGGCACCACTCACAGCTCACGAGTCTCTCTTGAAGAAGGTAAAAGAAAAGATTGAAGCCTGGCAGGTTGACGTTATCGTTGGAATCGGATGGGCAATTACCCTGGGCGAAGAGCCGGGGGCTCGTCTAAAAAACGGTTCACCTTTCTCGGTTGATGAGCCACCCGCGTGCACGGCCCAGGAATCACGCGCAGGTTGTCGTGTTTACAGACACTTCACAATTGCTTTAGATCGACCCTTTGTTTTGCATTGAGCATTCGCAGTCCCAACTCCATCACAGTTTTCACTCCCACAAACTCATAGGAAAAAAGAGAGCCAAGCCATGGAGTCCACGGTGCTGAGCCTGGGCAAGTCCGTGCTGCACGCAGCGCTGAGCTACGCCAAATCTGCGGTGGCGGAGGAGGTGGCTCTGCAGCTAAGAGTCCGGCGGGATCAGGTCTTCGTCACCAGAGAGCTGGAGATGATGCAGGCCTTTCTCATGGCCGCGCATGAGGAGGGGGATGAAAACAAGGTGGTCAAGATGTGGGTGAAGCAGGTCCGTGATGTGGCCTACAATGTGGAGGATACTCTCCAGGATTTTGCCGTTCGTCTGGACAGGCACAGGCAATCATGGTGGCGTATCCCCCGTACGCTGCTGGATAGGCGCCATGTGGCCAAGCAGATGAAGGAGCTCAAAGCCGATGTCGAGGATGTTAGCCAAAGGAGCATGCGCTACCACCTCATCAAGGGCTCTGGCTCTGGCTCCAAGCCTGCCGCCACCGGTGGGCAATCTGCTTTCTAGGAGAAACCATGTCTGGCATCGAGGAGTCAAGGCGGCAGCGAGAGAAATCAAAAGTGAATCTCGTCCGATTGCTCAACAAGAGTGACGACAATAACCTCAAGGTGATTGGAGTGTGGGGAACAAGTACTGTTGACTTGGAGATTGAGGGTAGTACATCCATCATCAAGAGGGCCTATGATCATTTGAAGAGACACGACAAGTTTGATTGTTGTGCCTTTATAAGGTTGATGTTGGCATTCAATCCAATGGAGTTCATCCAAAACATCATTAGGCAATTATATGTAAGCCTTCTTCAAGAGTCCAAGCAAAGTGAACAGGCATCAATGGAGGCCCAGATACTAAGGAGAATGCGGATGAACAAGGAAGAAGAAGATGATCTCATTGACGAGTTCAAGGGATACCTGAAGGAAAAGAGGTATCTGGTTGTGTTGACGGATGTCTCTAGCATTGAACAGTGGGATCAGATAAAAACATTATTTCCACACAACAAGAGAGGGAGCCGAATCATGGTTTTCACACCACAAGTTGAAGTTGCAACTTTATGTGTAGGTCATGAGAGCTTAGAACCAGAGCACAAGCAGTTGTCTTCTGATGAGACTCTTTATGCTTTCTATGAAAAGGTAATATTATCATCTGCTAACACTACCTCCGGGTGTTCTTCTGGTTTGTTCGATTCACACATCAAATTTGTGATTTCATTTGTACTGATAGCTTGATTAATACTCCCTCTGTCCCAAATTAGTTGTCTTAGATTTGTCTATATATAGATATATAGATGTATCTAACAGAAAAACGTGTCGAGAAACATCTGTATCTAGATGTATCTAACACAAACACTTGTCTAGATACATCTGTATCTAGATGTATCTATACAAATGTTAGACAACGAATTTAGGACAGAGTTAACAGTTCTCAATGCATATATAAACATTTATCTTATCCAAGTTTTATCAATGTTATATAATTTATATGGTTCTACACAGTTAAGGTCCACACAATGTTTCTTATTAAGAGGTAACTAAACTCCTTGATATTCATACATATTTTGGGAACTTCTGGAATTTTACATTTTCCAGATTTAAAAATAGACGTGCATATATATAATTGCTTCCACCTAAACAACTGAGTTAATTATGCCTTCCGTTGTCTGAATGAATACACCATTGAGCTGCAAATTATAAGGATATTGTGTGTGTGGCTTGCTAGAGATAAAAGAATAACAAAAAGTATCATGGAGAAAAGAAGACATCAAGTAATCATGATTTGTTTGATTGTGTATAGGGTTATCCTGAAGAGGAAATATCACCGGAGCCAATGCCAAGCACAAATGCGACAACTAGTGGGACCAACAACTCCATGGACAGAAATAGCATTACTCGCATCGACACGATGGTGTTTGCTGCTTTGGAGGAATCTCAGCTCATCGGGCGAGTGAATGAAAGATCTGAAATCATCGAACTAGTTTCAAATAAACATGGACAAGAACTTCAGGTGATATCATTATGGGGAATGGGTGGTCTTGGGAAAACCACACTAGTCAGAGATATATATCAAAGCCAAGAGATCAGTCAAATGTTTGAGGCACGTGCTTGTGCCACTGTCATGCGTCCTTTCAATTGTGAGGAGCTTCTTAGAAGCTTGGCAATGCAGTTTGGAAATGTGACAGATCTGAGAGGTTATTTAGATGGAAAGAAGTACTTGATTGTTCTCGATGACATATCATCTGCTGCCGAATTTAATGCCATAATACAACATTTGCCCAAAACAGCGGGAAGTTGCATCATAGTCACCACAAGGGAAGAGAGTATTGCTAAGCACTGTTCAAATGTGGAAGGAAATGCACGGAAGCTCAGCACCCTGAATTATGATGACGCTCATATTCTTTTGATGAGGAAGGTATAAGCAAAGTAGCATTATGTTCAATTAATTATCTTTTTGTTAGTCCATCTTGTTAAAATTAGAG
>NC_041393.1:769402609-769406832 GCF_002162155.2 Triticum dicoccoides | reverse complement strand
TTACAAACCATATAGGGACCTTTTTAACTTGCAAACAAATTTCTCCTTACTAGGCACAATGAAACCTTCTGGTTGGTCCATGTAAATCTCCTGGTCCAGTTCACCATGCAGAAAAGTAGTCTTGACATCTAACTGCTCAAGCTCAAGATCATGCATAGCAACAATATCAAAAGATGCATGAATGGAACTATGCTTCACGACTGGAGAGAACACATCGTTATAATCAATACCTGGTATCTGACTGAAGCCCTTAGCAACTAACCTTGCATTAAACCTCGCGGGCTCACTAGGAGACAAACCCTCGTTTCTTTTGAAGATCCATTTGCAGTGAACGGTATTCTTATATTTAGGCAAGCTCACTACATCCCATGTGCCATTTTTCTCAAGTGACTACATCTCTTCCTTCATAGCAGCAATCCACTTCTCGCGGTCACTGAAAACAACGGAGTCGGTGTACATGGATGGCTCAAGGATGTTCTCAACCTGTTCTGCACAATTGAAAGCATAATGAACAATGTCACACTCTTCAATTAGGCGGTTAGTTTTCTTAATGACTCTCTTGCTCCTGCCATCTGCAAGAAACTGAATTTGTCACTGCAAAACAGGGGGTGAGTGTTGCACAACATCATCATCATGAACCTCTGTATCTTGAGCATCATCAACATTACCATCAACCTGTGCATGTGGAGCAGCATCATTATCAGCAATTACATGTTCCTCCTCATCAAAGTGCTCCACCTGCACAGTAACTCGTTGTGGCTCTACATCAAAAATATCTGTGGACAGATCATCATGAGACATAACAGATTCATTGAAAACAACACTCCTGCTCACAAAAACCTTATTATTTTTCCATAACATGTATCCTTTTACTCATGAACCGTATCCAACAAACACAAACTTAATAGCTTTAGGCTCAAGTTTTCCATTATCAATGTGTGCATATGCAGTGCAACCAAAAACTCTCAACTGTGAATAATCACCTGGTGTACCAGACCATACCTCAATGGGAGTTTTCTTATTAAGTGGAATGGATGGTGACCTGCAATGAGCCCTGGAGATGATGGTTCTGTTCATGCGCTCAGCCACACCATTTTGTTGAGGAGTGTATGGGATGGTGTGGTGCCTGACGATGTCCAAGTTTCTGCAATAAATATTAAAAGCTTTTGAACAGAATTCCATTCCATTGTCAGTATGAAGTATTTTTACCTTCCTCTCAATTTGCCTTTCTACCATAACTTTCCGATCCTTAAAGGCATCAAACACATCATATTTATTTTTCAAAAAATAAGGCCACACTTTTCTGGAGTAATCATCAATCACTAGTAGAAAAAGTCCCATTTCGTACCGGTTCGTGAGGGCCTTTAGTCCTAGTTCTGGAACCGGGACTAAAGGGTCGTCACTAAAGGCACCCCCCTTTAGTCCCGGTTCCTATAGGAACCGGGACTAAAGCCCCTCCACGTGGCAGCTGTCTGGAGCTACACCTTTAGTCCCAGTTGGTAACACCAACCGGGACTAAAGGTATTTTTATGATATATTTTTTTTAATTTTTTTTAGGATTTTCAAATTTCTGAATTATTTTACAATTTAATCTCTAATCACCCCTCATCCCCCTCATCACTACTTAATTTAACCTCTAATCTCTAATCACCCCTCATCATTCCAAATCATCTAACTTCCCGGTCGGTCACCCATCCTCTCACTACTCCAGCCTGAGCACGCTTAACCTTCGAATTCTATTCCCCCTTGTTTCCAAGTCTGCACTTGTTGTTTTCCTCACAATAGTAAGATGTCAATCCTATTAACCCTCATGAGTTTAGCTTGAGCATGAAGTCACACGTTTCACTATTTGACTTTGAAACTATTATCCTAAAAAACAATAATTATTCAGTAACACTAATATTTCTTGAATAATATGTTTGACCATAGTTTGGCTATAGTTTGACCACAATTTGACCAGATTTGAGCAGATTTGACCAAAATTCAAAAAAACTGAAATAATTATTTCACGACGCTAATATAATTGAACAATTATTTAGTAACCCTAATATTTCTTGAATAATAAGTTTGACCATAGTTTGACCAGATTTAACGAAAATTCAAAAATAAGAAATTTGAGCATAACTTTTTTTCCTTTTAGAATTGGAGGATTCTAAAAATTTGCAAACAGGCCGTAGATGATTTTTTTCGTGCTAATTTTTTTGATATATTATGCGGGTTTTTCCGACATCGTATGCAAAAGATATGGCCGTTTTACATTTTGATAACACTTTTTTGTAGAACATGTCCAAATTTTAGTTTTTTAATTTTCCTAACTAGTAGATGTAGTAACATAACTACATCTCGAAGGATTTTAATTTTTGAAGTTTTTATCATTTTCTTTTGCTTTTTACAAAATTGAAAAGGCGATCCACTTACAAGGGGGGTAGAGATTGAAAATGGGCCCTTTAGTCCCGGTTTGTGTCTCAAACCGGGACTAAAGGTCTAACCTTTAGTCCCGGTCTGAGACACAAACCGGGACTAAAGGGTGCGATGCCCTTTAGTCCCGGTTCGTGTCTCAAAGCGGGACTAAAGGGCTCATTTGAACCGGGACTAATGCCTTTAGTCCCAGTTTGAGACATGAACCGAGACTAATGCCCCCATGGGTCCCGGTTCGTGACTAAACCGGGACTAATGGGCTTATCTGGCCCGAACATATGCCCTGTTTTCTACTAGTGAATAATTGTAAGCATATAACGAGCACAAGCAAGCGAGGGTTTACGAGAAGGTCCCCACAAATTAGCATGTACATAATCTAATATACCTCTGTGGTATGAACAACTACATCGAACTTTACCCTCTTGTGCTTACCAAAAATGCAGTGCTCAGAAAACTCCAACTCACTTACGTTGCACCCATCCAGAAGTTCTCTCCTGGTCAATTCTGCCATGCCAAGTTTACTCATATGCCAAATTTTAGTTCTAATGGATTTATCAGAAGTAACAGCAGCAACAACAGTACTAGTAATAGTGTTTCCTCTAAGAACATATAACTTAGCAGAATTCATGTCACCTATCATATGAACGAGGGAACCTTTTGTTACCTTCAACACTCCACCTAAATTGCAAGATGAGGTTTTTGGCCATGCCTGGTATGTGTCTCTGATGACCCACAAGTGTAGGGGATCTATTGTAGTCCTTTCGATAAGTAAGAGTGTCGAACCCAACGAGGAGCAGAAGGAAATGACAAGCGGTTTTCAGTAAGGTATTCTATGCAAGCACTGAAATTGTAGGTAACAGATAGTTTTGTGATAAGTTAATTTGTAACGGGTAACAAGCAATGAAAGTAAATAAGGTGCAGCAAGGTGGCCCAATCCTTTTTGTAGCAAAGGACAAGCCTAGACAAGTTCTTATATGAGAAAAGCGCTCCCGAGGACACATGAGAATTATCGTCAAGCTAGTTTTCATCACGCTCATATGATTCGTGTTCGTTACTTTGATAATTTGATATGTGGGTGGATCGGTGCTTGGGTACTACCCTTTCTTGGACAAGCATCCCACTTATGATTAACCCCTATTGCAAGCATCTGCAACTACAAAAGAAATATTAAGGTAAACCTAACCATAGGATGAAACATGTGGATCCAAATCAGCCCCTTACGAAGCAACACATAAACTATGGTTTAAGCTTCTGTCACTCTAGCAACCCATCATCTACTTATTACTTCCCAATGCCTTCCTCTAGGCCCAAACAATGGTGAAGTGTCATGTAGTCGACGTTCACATAACACCACTAGAGGATAGACAACATACAACTTATCAAAATATCGAAAGAATACCAAACTCACATGACTACTTATAGCAAGACTTCTCTCATGTCCTCAGGAAAAAACATACTACTCACAAATCATATTCATGTTCATAATCAGAGGGGTATTGATATGCATTAAGGATCTGAACATATGATCTTCCACCAAATAAACCAACTAGCACCAACTACAAGGAGTAATCAATACTAATAGCAACCCACATGTACCAATCCGAGGTTTTGGTACAAAGATTGGATACAAGAGATGAACTAGGATTTGAGAGGAGATGGTGCTGGTGAAGATGTTGATGAAGATTGACCCCCTCCCGATGAGAGGATCGTTGGTGATGATGATGGTGATGATTTCCCCCTCCCGAAGGGAAGTTTCCTCGGCAAAACAGCTCCGCCGGAGCCCTAGATTGGTTCCGCCAAGGTTC
>NC_041393.1:769400138-769400524 GCF_002162155.2 Triticum dicoccoides | reverse complement strand
TTGTTGTTGTTGTTGTTGTTGTTGTTGTTGTTGTTGTTGTTGTTGTTGTTGTTGTTGTTGTTGTTGTTGGTAACTTCCAGCCTGAATGTAATATCAAACTATCTCTACTCCTATAAAAGACTTAGTTGGTGATGATGGTGTGTCTGTTATCTATCATTTCTGACCATTAGATCTGCATCTAACGACCGTGAGACAATTTGTGGCCTTTTTGCAACAATATCACACTGCTCTAATTTACAGAAAACCCCTTAGTATCTTCAAACCAACCACATTCCTTTCTTACCTTATCAAAACAGCCTAAGAAATATTTTTTGAGTGAAACATGATATATTTTTAGTGATATATGTATATCAAAACTAGATTGTTTTCTTTCAAATTTGTGAATA
>NC_041393.1:769373673-769397432 GCF_002162155.2 Triticum dicoccoides | reverse complement strand
TCGGTCCACACCCCTCGCATCAAGAAACGCAATGCAAGATTAAGGAGCCCAACGCTGTTGAGCTCATGCGCCAAGGTGACCTCGATCAGTGATCAGGGACCCCCTGTCAGCACCTACGCAGCGCATGCAGCTCAGCTCATAGAAAGATGCAACCACATTTGCACTTACAAAAACATCCACTTGTAGATCTCAAGAACGAATCATCAGGACGTACGTTATGGCTTCATACTATCGTATACTCCCCCCTAATCAAAATATAAGACGATCTTTGCAGTTCAAAAGATAGAAACAAGCAAGAGTGAATCAATCAATACTCGACGCAAGTCACGTGGATGGTGCAGAATACAATAGAAACCTGTGCATGCTCCTCGATCTGGACATAGCTTTCACTCAGGTCTTCACGCCAGCAAACGCACTCGTCCACCCAACTAGCTGCCTAGCTACTCTATACGCTCAGACGACTATCTGAGTGGCCGCGATCGAGCTGAACCAGATCGAAGACCCTCTGTCCCTTCTTGCTCATCTCCCTGGCGCCGACGCTCGTCGCGTCTTGGGGTCTCTCAACTAATTGCGAGATCAGCGGCTTTGATGATATCATCATTACACTAGCTCAAGGGAGCTTCATTTGAGTCAAACCAGAGAAGAACAAATCTTCTGCTGAAGGAGATCTGAGCGGTGGTGATCCACCTGAAGGAGAAGACCCTCCTGCGCCGCGCAAAAAAAAAGGTTGTTTTGAAATGAATAGTTGATTTTAGTCACACTGTATAGAAAACTAAAGTTACAGATTTGATGACTCGCAATAGAACCTTTGCCATATGAAGTGCATCGACATTGGCAACAAAGCCCTCGCTATTTATTTATTGAAAAAAAGGCCCACTCTATTTTTCTTAGCCCCTCTGTTTTTCTGCATCACGTGCTCACAATGAATTTATTTTGCCCCAATTACATTGAGCTCCTAACTCGAACCCATTAATCACATTTACACCTAATATTAAAGTTTGCTCAGATTCGTCCCTCTGCCCCTCTACACACATGACACTTACATGTGGAACCTACCCCATAAAAAAGTAAAGAAAAACTCTCTCACCCTCTCTCTCACTTACAGGTAGACCCAACTGAAATAAATAAAAACTATTTCTCACAACCTTTCTCTCCTTGTGGACCACGGAACCCACTGTCAGGGTCAAAATTGGTCCACGCGTGGTCAGGCGAGGCTTGCGCGGCTCGGTCGGTGGCCGTTGTCGATGAGGGGCGGCACGCCTACGTGTGAGGACCAGGGGCGGGCTCGAGGTGGTCTGGTAGACGATGTGGAGGTGGCGGTCGAGGCGGATGGCGTCTAGGGGTAGCGCGCCTGCGTGTGAGGACCATGGGGGCGGGCTAGGGGCTGTCTGGCGGAGGGTATGGAGGTGGCGATCGAGGCACATGGCAGCCGACAGCGATGCCATCGAATAAATTTGCTCTGGTTTATATGAAAATCCGCCGTGTTCGCATGAATTTCGTCCGGTTAGTTGAAACAGTGTTTAGAAGGTATGCAAGCATCTTTGGATGGCCGGCTCTCGTATCCTTTTTTTTTTGGGCGGCTTCTATATCCTTGTCTGCGAACGGACGCAGAAGCAAATTTACAGTTCTGCGTTGGAGATGCACTTACTATTAGTTGTCTATATGCTTAGACACAAGGACAAATCAGGTAATCACTTAACTCTTGGCATTCTTGTTTCCGTTGAAGCCTCGTACAACTTGCTCCATTTGATATACAGGCGATCGTACAATGAAACTGCCGACCCACAAACGAACATGTAGACTTGTCCTGTTGCCGAGGCATCTTCACATGTGGATACTCAGTGACCTAGGATGGCACCACTCACAGCTCACGAGTCTCTCTTGAAGAAGGTAAAAGAAAACATTGAAGCCTGGCAGGTTGACGTTATCGTTGGAATCGGATGGGCAATTACCCTGGGCGAAGAGCCGGCTCGTCTAAAAAACGGTTCACCTTTCTTGGTTGATGAGCCACCCGCGTGCACGGCCCAGGAATCACGCGCAGGTTGTCGTGTTTACAGACACTTCACAATTGCTTTAGATCGACCCTTTGTTTTGCATTGAGCATTCGCAGTCCCAACTCCATCACAGTTTTCACTCCCACAAACTCATAGGAAAAAAGAGAGCCAAGCCATGGAGTCCACGGTGCTGAGCGTGGGCAAGTCCGTGCTGCACGGAGCGCTTAGCTACGCCAAATCTGCGGTGGCGGAGGAGGTGGCTCTGCAGCTAAGAGTCCGGCGGGATCAGGTCTTCGTCACCAGAGAGCTGGAGATGATGCAGGCCTTTCTCATGGCCGCGCATGAGGAGGGGGATGAAAACAAGGTGGTCAAGATGTGGGTGAAGCAGGTCCGTGATGTGGCCTACAATGTCGAGGACACTCTTCAGGATTTTGCTGTCCGCCTGGATAGGCACAGGAAATCATGGTGGCGTATCCCCCGTACGCTGCTGGATAGGCGCCATGTGGCCAAGCAGATGAAGGAGCTCAAAGCCGATGTCGAGGATGTTAGCCAAAGGAGCATGCGCTACCACCTCATCAAGGGCTCTGGCTCTGGCTCCAAGCCTGCCGCCACCGGTGGGCAATCTGTTGTTCTAGGAGAAACCATGTCTGGCATCGAGGAGTCAAGGCGGCAGCGGGAGAAATCAAAAGTGAATCTTGTCCGATTGCTCAACAAGAGGGACGACAATAACCTCAAGGTGATTGGGGTGTGGGGAACAAGTACTGTTGACTTTGAGATTGAGGGTAGTACATCCATCATCAAGAGGGCCTATGATCATTTGAAGAGACACGACAAGTTTGATTGTTGTGCCTTTATAAGGTTGATGTCGGCATTCAATCCAATGGAGTTCATCCAAAACATCATTAGGCAGTTATATGTAAGCCTTCTTCAAGAGTCCAAGCAAAGTGAACAGGCATCAATGGAGGCCCAGATACTGAGGAGAATGCGGATGACAAGGAAGAAGAAGGTGATCTCATTGACGAGTTCAAGGGATACCTGAAGGAAAAGAGTTATCTGGTTGTGTTGACGGATGTCTCTAGCATTGAACAGTGGGATCAGATAAAAACATTATTTCCACACAACAAGAGAGGGAGCCGAATCATGGTTTTCACACCACAAGTTGAAGTTGCAACTTTATGTGTAGGTCATGAGAGCTTAGAACCAGAGCACAAGCAGTTGTCTTCTGATGAGACTCTTTATGCTTTCTACGAAAAGGTAATATTATCATTTGCTAACACTACCTCCGGGTGTTCTTCTGGTTTGTTCGATTCACACATCAAATTTGTGATTTCATTTGTACTGATAGCTTGATTAATACTCCCTCTGTCCCAAATTAGTTGTCTTAGATTTGTCTATATATAGATATATAGATGTATCTAACAGAAAAACGTGTCGAGAAACATCTGTATCTAGATGTATCTAACACAAACACTTGTCTAGATACATCTGTATCTAGATGTATCTATACAAATGTAAGACAACTAATTTAGGACAGAGTTAATAGTTCTCAATGCATATATAAACATTTATCTTATCCAAGTTTTATCAATGTTATATAATTTATATGGTTCTACACGGTTAAGGTCCACACAATGTCTCTAATTAAGAGGTAACTAAACTCCTTGATATTCATACATATTTTGGGAACTTCTGGAATTTTACAGTTTCCGGATTTAAAAATAGACGTGCATATATATACTTGCTTCCACCTAAACAACTGAGTTAATTATGCCTTCCGTTGTCTGAATGAATACACCATTGAGCTGCAAATTATAAGGATATTGTGTGTGTCGCTTGCTAGAGATAAAAGAATAACAAAAAGTATCATGGAGAAAAGAAGACATCAAGTAATCATGATTTGTTTGATTGTGTATAGGGTTATCCTGAAGAGGAAATATCACCGAAGACAATGCCAAGCCCAAATGCGACAACTAGTGGGACCAACAACTCCATGAACAGAAATGGCATTACTCGCATCGACACGATGGTGTTTGCTGCTTTGGAGGAATCTCAGCTCATCGGGCGAGTGAATGAAATATCTGAAATCATCGAACTAGTTTCAAATAAACATGGACAAGAACTTCAGGTGATATCATTATGGGGAATGGGTGGTCTTGGGAAAACCACACTAGTCAGAGATATATATCAAAGCCAAGAGATCAGTCAAATGTTTGAGGCACGTGCTTGTGCCACTGTCATGCGTCCTTTCAATTGTGAGGAGCTTCTTAGAAGCTTGGCAATGCAGTTTGGAAATGTGACAGATCTGAGAGGTTTTTTTTTTTTGAGGGGAATATCTGAGAGGTTATTTAGATGGAAAGAAGTACTTGATTGTTCTCGATGACATATCATCTGCTGCCGAATTTAATGCCATAATACGACATTTGCCCAAAACAGCGGGAAGTTGCATCATAGTCACCACAAGGGAAGGGAGTATTGCTAAGCACTGTTCAAACATGGAAGGAAATGTACGGAAGCTTAGCACCCTGAATTATGAAGACGCTCATATTCTTTTGATGAAGAAGGTATAAGTAAAGTAGCATCATGTTCAATTAATTATCTTTTTGTTAGTCCATCTTGTTAAAATTAGAGTGTCATTGGGAACCTATGTGGTCAGAAAAACTCATACAGATACATAATATCTTTATGAATATTTACATCAAATAGATAGAACTGAGTGACTGCATGTTGACACTGATAAATAAAAAGTGACATTTATATATAACTGGTATCAAGCAATACATCCGATAGTAATAGTTAAGTACAAGAGTATTACGAGGCATTAGACAATGCCATAACTTGGTCCATCATTAATCTAAAAAAGGGCAACCTGGTGCATGTAGCTCCCGCTTGCGCAGGGTCCAGGGAAGGGTCCGACCACTTTGGGTCTATAGTACGCAGCCTTTCCCTATCATTAATCTGTAATTTTAAAATTAGAACCTACCCAATTATTGGTGTAGATCACTTTTTCAGATCACCATGGAAGCTATATCCTCAAGAATTCCTGGCCTGGCTTTTCTAATTTCAATAGTGTTTATGTGAAATAGCAGGTCTCGGAGAAAAGGGTATTTTTCATATTATGGAAAACCGTGTTTTAATGTCATCAGTTGTTTTATACTCATATATTTAAGGTTTCCCTTTCATAATTTCATATTCATTATATGTGAGTAAAAAAAATCACGTCTAGTGTATATTGATTTGTATTGGATTAATGTAAAGTTGATTTGGTAGACCAACTTGTTTGTTAAAACGATTTCAACGATGCTTTACACACATATTCTCAATTGTAAGCTAGGTAATTTGTTACAGAGGTGCATTTGCAATACTTTGTTTTCCTATGCTGAGAAATATTATTTTCATAAATCTCAGGTATTTAAGGAGACTGTAAATTTGGATGATGAGCTAGTTGAACAAGAGGAACTGATTCTGAAGAAATGCAAAGGGCTTCCTCTTGCAATAGTAACTATAGGTGGCTTTTTGGCAAACCAACCAAAAACAGCTCTAGAATGGAGAAAGTTTAATCAGCATCTTAGTACTGAGTTGGAGATGAATCCAGAGCTTGAGACCATAAGAGCAGTTCTTCTTAAAAGTTATGATGGTTTACCCTATCATCTTAAGTCATGTTTTCTGTACCTGGCCATCTTTCCTGAAGACCATGAGGTTAGCAAGCGACGGTTGGTGCGTCGGTGGATTGCGGAGGGTTATTCAAGGGAGATGCGTGGAAAATCTGCGGAGGAAATGGCTAGTAGCTATTTCATGGAGTTCATAAGCAGAAGTATGGTCCTACCATCTCAACGATCAATGTATAGTAGAAAAGGAATTGACTCATGCCAAATCCATGACCTGATCCGTGAAATAATCATCTCAAAGTCAATGGAGGAAAATCTTGTTTTAAGGCTAGAGAGAGGATGTATCTTGGACTGCCAAGGACTGGACGTCACCTCGTTATAAGCAGCGATTGGGAGGGAGATCAGAATGAGTTTGAGAGTTCAGTAGACCTATCTCGCATAAGATCATTAACAGTGTTTGGGGAGTCGAAGCCATTTTTCATTTCTAAAAAGATGAGGTTGCTGCGAGTGCTAGACTTAGAAGGTGTATCAGGTGTATTTGATCATCACCTTGTGCACATGGGCAAGCTTCTTCACCTCAAGTACCTTTCTTTGAGAGGATGTACGGAAATTTATTATTTGCCAGATTGGTTGGGTAATCTGAGGCAACTTGAGACACTGGATATTAAAGGTACGCAAATATTCAAGCTGCCAAGGACCATCATCCGGCTTAGTAAGCTACGACATATCTGTGCTGGGGCAAACATTAGAGGCTGTGGGGATATGTCAGATGTAAGCAGGCTGCGCAGTATGTGCAGTATGCCCTTATTCTCTATGCTTTGTTGCCTAGCATGTTGCAGACCTCAGTTTCTCAGTAGGGTGATGCCTAGAACTGGAGCACACTGGAACAGGCGTGATATATGCACTGCGCTCTGCTGCGGCCTGATGCCTGCTATGCTAATGCGTCTAAGTGTACATGGTGTTACAATTCCAAGTGGGATCCACAAGCTGAAAGCCCTACAGACACTGGATGCAGTGAACATCGCAAGGCGGGAGGCCACTCTAGATGACATAAAAAGACTCGCTCAATTGCGCAAGTTAGGAGTGAGTGGCATCAACAAGACAAACTTGGGCAAACTGCCCGAAGGGATCATGGGGCTGAAAAATCTCTTGAAGCTGAAGCTATGGGGCTCCAGGATATTGGAGCATGATTCTGACATGCAGGTCTTAGGCAAGCTACCCAACCTGACCTTCCTGAGTCTACGTGACAAGTCATTCGTGGGCGAACAGGTCCACATCAAGTTCCATAGGGAGGAATTCCCAAGTCTAGTGGTGCTGGAAGTCTATCGGGAAGAGGAGGTCAAATCGTTTGAGTTTGAAGAAGGAGCAACCCCTAAGCTTGAGCTGTTGCGATATTGTGGTGATCCTTCACAGTGCATCGCCAGGTATTTTCTTGGGCTACAATATCTCCCAAGCCTCAGGGAATTCATGCTCAGCGACTACTATCGCTACTATAGGAGTGAACACAAGGATGACTTCCTAGGTGACTTGCAGGCCCAGATTTCACAGAATACAAATCGGCCCGTTCTGAACCGTGCTATTAATTTCCGTTGAACCGGCGATGTAACCCGCACATTTGTGTAGATAGATGTTATTGTAACATTGTTGTGTTTGGTGCTTTTATGGGGTATTTCATCTCTTGCAACTCTTTATCCAATTTGATTTGTCGAGACATTGGATTTGGTATCTCATCACTTTCACTCCTATATATAGAAGGCGCTGGAAATCTTCAAAAGAAATTATGGCCACTGATTTACTACATCGGCATGTTACAATCGATGGATTTCCGTAACACTGCAAATGCCTCCCTTTTTTCTCTACCTTATAGCAAATGACAAATAAATTTACGAAAGGAAAAAAAATGTACCACTTTGCTTGCACGGAAGGAAGTGCAGACCAGAGAGCGCCAGTGCCAAAAACGCCGTCAGCCTCCAGTTTGCTGGCAGGCAGCGACACGACATCATCAGCAGACCTGTGGTGGTACAGCCTGTCAGGCAGCTCGATGGAGGATACCACGGTGAAGGTGGCGGTCGCCATGGTGGAGAGGGTTCAACCGAGGATGTCATCCTGCCTGCTGCCTCCCAACAAGGAATCAGGCTCTGCCAATAACTAGGGGCAAATAGCAAACCACAAGCAAATACTCTGCTGTATGGCATATGGCAGCATTTGGTACAGCAATCAAAACCTTCACTCGAGCAGAACAGCATGGGAAAAGGAGATCCTTCCAACTAGCATCGATCTCCAATCAACAGATTTGAAAAGTTGAAAAAAGAAAAGATTGTATGCAGCAACTCCGAGCCATGTGTTGTGATCTCAGTTCAGAACTCCCTTTCGTCATTAAAAGATTTCTGAATATTGAGAGTACCAGAAACAGCTCGATGTCCTGTGAACATAATTTAATAAAAAAAATAGAAGCTTTGTTCAGTAGCTTCAAGAATATTTGCAGGGTCACAGCCAGAAACAGAGATAGAGAGACAGTAACCAGCCATCACAGTATGCACAAAGAAACCGGGCCAATAGCTCCTGTGCGACGTTTTTGATGTGAATTTGCTTGAGTGCGACGTTGTTCGAGTGAATGGCTGTGATGCGACACACTTGAGCGTGTAAATAGCTCCAATGCGACATGGCTCTGTTTAACCGTGAAATGAAAAACACGAGGGTTAGCGATTTGAGTTATGACACGCGGGACCCACCAGTTACTCGCATGCGGGTGGGACCCACAACTTATCCACACAAGCATGCCCGTGCTCATCAGCGTGCCCCGACCCGAGCCAGCCCGCCCCCCTCCATTGCTTACCTGCCCCTTTCCTTTCCCACCTTCTTCTTCCTCTACTCTGGCAACGAAGCGCGCCGCCGGCGAGTGATGTCTAGCTCGACTTCAGCCACCTGCCAACCATGGACGCAGTATGGTCCACTGCCGTTGACAAGATGCCCCGATTGCCCACGCATGGAGCCTCTCAAGCGTTTGACTTGTGTGAGGGAAGAAAATGGCAACCGTGGGCGCGAGTTTGTGAAATGTTTGAGCAAGCCACAGCCGGGGCAGGTTAGATCTGTGTTCTTGACCAATTCTATGGTCTAATTTCTTCCGATTTCTTTCTTTTCCCTCGAATTAGGGCGGTGGATCTGGGTGGTGGATCTAGGATTCATGCGCCGCCATCCCCCTGTTTTCAGGTTCTGAAGAAATGTGGGCATTTTGAGTGGCTCGATGAATATGTTGAAAGGTTGAAATTGGAGGGATCAACCCCAACCCAAGAGCTCAATTTTGGGGGGCGGCTTGCCGTGGAACAAGCCCCCAATTTGGCGGACAGAGCCGATCCGATGATGCACAGTGCAGAACTGAAGTGTGAATTGAAGAAAATCGGCAAGCAACTAAAGCATCTGATCGATTTGAAGCAACAAGCAAATATGATGGCGGGAGCATTTTATGGTTGTGTCATTGCTATGGGTTTATTTTACTTGATGTTCATCAATCGCTAGAATTTGTTATAGTTTCAGTTAGTTAGTCAGCTAGTTTCAGGGGTGCCCGGTAGTTTGAGTTAGCCAGGGATCATTTGTTAGATGAACTTGAATTCGTGTGAAGCAAAATTTGCTTGAATTATTGTAATGATATTCTCAGGGGCCATATTCAGTGTTGATGCTCTGTTTCCTCTGTTTTTGTTCTTCAGTTAACAGAGTACACACCCAAATTCAGTTTCTAGTAAAAAAAATAAAACTGGGCTGCCGAATAGATGTTGGGCCGTGAGAAAATGGACCCTGAGAAAATAACCATGCCCAAAATAGAGACCAGCTCGCCCGCGTAGGGGCACCAGCCCACCCGCGTAGCGGCACCAGCCCACCTCTAACTTCGGCAAATAAAATGTTACTTATTTTTACTTTGGCCTTTTTCTTGCACTAAATTTTGTGATGGATCATTTTTTGATGCAATAAAACCAAATGTTAATTGTTTTTATGCATGTCTACGGTTCCATGAACTAAATGAGTTGCATGAAGTAAATTAGTTTGCATTTCCTAGTGGCATGTCCATAGTGGGTTTGCATGGGGCTCCTAGTTGCATGTCCATGGTTTGGCCAATATTTTGAAGATGGTGTGTGTGTGGTGAGATTGAGGTGTAGCAACCCGGGCTCGTAGCAACCCATAGCAATACACAAATAATAAGCAAGAACAACCCATAGCAATCTTCAAATAATAGCACGAAACACACAATATATATAGTAGCATAACTATTGCAACCCATAGTTCCACGATAACCTTACAACTCCATGATAGCCTTACAGCTTAAAATACTAATACAACTTAAAAAAACTAATACGATAAGCTAGATAGATCGGGGGGCACCAAACGCGGGTTCTTCTTCGGGCTCTTCTTCTCCTTCTCCCGGGGAACAACGCCACCTCGCTCCTCCGGGCGCCGTCCTTCACTCCTCCCCGTTGTTGATGGGGTACGGGAGCGTGTGCATAACGCCGTTGTTGGGGAAGATGCTCTGGAAGTCGGTGAAGATATTGTAGGTGGTGAAAGCTATGAACTCACAACCAACCCAATACGCTCGCCCGAGGAGATGGAAAGCATCGAAAGGGTTAGTGAACGTGGCGAGGAGCCCAACCACAACGCCGTTGTGGTTGACCTCCTCAACATGGTACATCCGAGGAGAGCCGCGGGGGAGGTGGCGGAAGCCGGCCGCAAGGAAGAACTCCGTTAACTCCCTTGCGCCCCTCCATCTCGAGATCGCGCAAACCCTAAGGGTTCTCTCTACATACACTCCGGACGGGTAGAGCCTTTCCGGCACGGTTGGGGGGAAGCGGTAGGTGGGGGCGGTGTACTGCATGGTGGCGGGGTGGCTCGAGTGCTCGGTCGGGTTTGATGGAGAAGAATGAAGAAGAAGGGCAGAGGAGGCAGAGGATGGGGTATGATGGATGAGGAGGGAGAGGACGATAGTGCCCGGCTTAAATAGCCCAAGTGCGACGTCGTTTCACCCCGTCGAAACCCTAGAATTAATGGGCGGGCGGCGTTTGGTGGCGCCCCATGAAAGCATGTACACGAGCGTGGCCGTGGGAAACGGACCGCTACGCTTCTGTGCCACTGGTCGTGGGTCAAGGGGGATGGGCTCACGCACGCGTCTGTGCCGTCGTGGGTCAAGGGGACATGCCTTCCCTGGGTTCTCTGCATGTGCCGCCCGTGCATGCATGCCGTTGCCCATTAATTTGCTCATCTTTCTAGGGCCTGGCTAGAGGGCAAGGTTCGGTCGATGGGAGACGTGACAATAATGTACGCCTTCTTTTGCCCATCTTGTAACGGGCAGCACGCCATTTGAACTGCATCGATACCCACATCGATACCATGCCAGTATTGCGTCGTCAAAGAGGAGCACCCCATGCACAACGTGCACACCATGCCATGCAGCATTGGCTTTTTGGTTGTCTTCATCGGGCTGCTGCATTGTGGCCGGGTGCATGCTTTGATGCGACGCTACATCGGTTCTAATGGTAGGCATGCGACAGGTTACTGCGTTGATAGGGGTTGATAGGGGTGGCGGAGCAGGGCTACGTCGAGGCATGCATGCAACGCACGGGCGCAGTCCTGCGGGTGGGCATGCATGCTGCGGGTAGGCACGGGCACGCATGCAACGATGGAAAGGGCACTCCGTAGGCTTGGTCCATGCACCGCGTCAACTCTTGCCGTTGGATTCAAATGAACGGTCCTGATGCTCCAACGAGAGAGGCTGATCCAAACCCCACCGCGTAAACCAATCAGCGCGTCTCATGCGGATCGCTGCACACTGTAGCTAACCCTAGCGCCTGATCTCAACCGTCCACGCACAACGATCGACGACCAGGTAGTGTGCGGGGTTTTGAGGGGTTTTGAGAGGGGTTTTGAGGGGTTTTGAGAGGTTTTGACTAATTAGGGTTGAGCATAACTAATTCAAAAAAAATCAAAAAAATATAAAACTTGCGCACATAGTCTTATTATGTCGTATAGTAACGAGAAAAAAATATAAATATGGTTTACATACATTTTTACGAAAAATCCTTCACAAAATTGTTATTCCTCAAATAATGTAGTATGGAGTTGAAGGGAGAGAGTAGTGGGCACCCGAGAGTAGGTGGAGTTTTGAAAATGAAAAGTGTGAAAACCTCACCAAAACTTCATTTTGGATTGACTAAGAAAGATCTGAACTTACTTTTCTCATTTTCATGTTTTAAACTTGTTTTATATATAATTTTCTATTAAACCTTGTTTTTTAAAAAAGAAAAGAAAAAATAGAAAATTAATTCAATAAATAGTGAGACTTTAGATTTACACTATATAGGTAGAATAGATGTGTAGAAAAATTATTTGGCTGGTTTAGACAAGGTGCTAAAAAAACTTGCTTAAATATGAGGCCGTTTACCCTACCTTTGGAGGTCATTTGAAACACACTTTTCATGACTATGAGTTCAACTTACCAAAAGGGCTCGGAATGATCAGCAAACAAACATATTTCAGTTGAGGTACTTTAGATAGCACTAAAACATCAATAGCCCAAATTTAAATTTAAATTTGAATTTTATTTGGCTGGTTTAGACAAACAAATTCAAATAGAAATATGGGGATACATAGTGACTACCAGTACGCACCAAGTTACAAATATTATTACATGTCCCAAATTTTCAAACTATTCTCTGTTCTACTTCTTCCTACCACGTCGTGTGCCCTTCTTCGCCTTAGCCCTTCTTATTTTTGGTTCTACTACACACACAAGTTCACTGATCATCTTGGTTTTCTTCACTGGTCTTTTCAACACCTCGCCAATACCCTCGTGATCAGTGTCTTCAGTCTCAATGTTGACAACAGTTTCAGTTTCTTTGGTGTGTACCTCAACATGGGTTTCTTCAGTCTGAACCTCGACACGCTCAGGTTCAGTTTCTTCAGTCTGAACCTCGACACGCTCAAATTCAGTTTCTTCGGTGTGCACCTCCACATCAGTTTCTTCAGTCTGAATGTTGACTGCAGCAGGATTTTCTTCAGTCTGCTCAGGCTCAGGCACACTTCTCTTCTTTCTATCGCCATTGACTCTTGCTTTTTTGGTTGGCCAACATTGTTCAACAACAAGGGGCTGACTTGCTCGCTTCCTCCTGTGCAGAAAATGTTATAGATATACTAATTGAAAAAAAGCACCAAATCAAAACACAGACAAATAAACAAGAACATACTTTGGCTTATCAGGAGTGTAACGGCATTTGATAGATCCCACTCGGTGCCCAAGTTCCTGGCACAACTTGCATCTATTTTTGTTACCTTTTTGGGCCCTTTTTGGCTTTTCATCTTTCTTTCCCTTCTTACTACTCCCACCTTTCTCAAACCATGCCTTGAATCTACTCTGTTTAGGCCTGCCAGCCTTTCTTTTCGTCAAGGGAGGACACATGGAAAATTCAATGTCCACTTCAGGCCACTGAGACTGATCTGTAAGTGCTGGAATTGGAGTAGCATATGCAGCTTTGAATCTTGCTACCGAATAATATTCATGCAGATATGGGTGCATGTTTATCTTCGGTTGGGATGCTAAGAAAAGAATGGCATGCTCACATGGTTTACCAGTGTGTTGCCACTCGAGGCAAGTGCAATCATGCAATTCCGTGTTAACAACATGTCTCCTTCCAGTTTTGTTATCTCTAACTTCAGCACCCCAAGGTGAAGATTTTTCAACAAACAAATGTGAAAGACTTCTGCTCCTATTGACCACCTGTTGTACCACTGCTGGAAGCTTATCACCTTGCAGACAATCACCTATCCCTCTTCTCAATTCCCACAACCGCATGAGCATGATCCTAATTTGGTCAACCATGTCATGCACAGGCAAATCTTTTAACTCCTTCACCTCATTGTTGAAACTCTCTGCCAAATTGTTGTTGATGTGGTCACACTTGATGGCAGTGTTGAATGCTGACCTGTACCATAACAAAGAATGGTAGGTGTTCAGCCATGGACCAAACTCATCACATGCTGCCATTATCTTATCAAGATGATATTTGTGTGTCTGTCTAGTGTAAGATCTTGCTGCTGGCCACATGCGCCCAAATTCTTCTCCTCTAAATTTTTTGATCAAATTCATCCACAAATGACCGAAGCACTCCCTCTGCTCAGCATGTGGGAAAACATTTTTCACTGAATTTTCAAGCCCCTTACATGCATCTGTGTGTATAGCCAAAGGTGACACTGGCCCTAGGCATCTTTTCAACTGGATCATGAACCATGTCCATGAAGCCTCTGTTTCTGACTGAAACAAGCCAACAGCAATAGGAAACATCCAGTTGTGTCCATCTAGAGCATTGCATGCTGCCAACTGACCATTCAACTTGCCTGTCAAAAATGATGAGTCTATGCTCAAATATGGACGGCACCCTGCTTTGAAGCCATCTATGCAAGGCTTCAAAGCCATAAAAAACTTGGAGAACTTGACTTCACCTTTGGCTGATACCTCTGTATCTATCTCCACAACACTACCAGGTGACCTCTTTTCCACCTCTGCTTTGAAGTTGTAAAGCATCCTAAATGTATTTGCCAAATCACCATATAAGTTTTTCATTGTCCTTTGTTTTGCCTTCCACACTGTGGTATATTTCAGTTTAATGGGGTACATCTTTTCCAAGTCTACTTTGAGTTTCTTGGCAGTAGTGTTTGGTGTTTTGGCTAAAATTGGGGTGATCTTTTCTGCAACCCAAAGTTGTGATGTCATGGTTGATACTCTCTGTGAACTTGTAATACAAGTATGTTGATTGGGGATTTGGTTAACCCTGACAGTACTTCCATCAGGTTGCAGTCTAGCAGATATGTACCACTTGCAAGGCTTGACACTACCATCAAATCCTCTGCACCTCGCATAAAACTTCTTTCTATCAGTCCAAACAGTCTTGGCATCAAACTCATGTTTCACTGCATAAGTCTTGAAACACATCCTAAACTCCTTCATGCTTGGGAAGAACTTGCCTACTTCAATGACAGGGTTTTCTTTGTCATACACATGCACCAGCTCATCATCATGTGCATCATCTACTTCATCTGCAGCTTGTTCCATCAATTGTCCATCTACATCTTCATCAACATTAGCAGGCAAACTAGATTCTCCCCTCTCCTGCTTATCTCTGTCATCGACTGGAATGCCAAAAAGTTTGGCCATCTCAATGTCAGGCATTGGTGCAATGACCAAATCAGTAGGCTCATCTAATTCAACTACATTCCAATCAACAGTTGCTGCAGTTTCAGTTTCAATTCCAGTCACCTGTTCCTCTTCGGCTATTACTCTAAGTTCAGTACACATGGGAATCAATGGCCTCTGTGTAGCCCAATCATCATCTACCATCTGCGCAGCCAATTGTGATGGCACATATCCAACCTTCGAAAAAATATTCAGATCAACCAGCTCAGCAAAAAAATTAGCTCGTTTGCTTGTCCAGCCGATTTGCCGATCGATTTCATCAACAATCTGTTCACCATCTTCCATTCTCACATACTCTCCTTTCCAATCATCAAACCGCAACAGTGATACTTCTTGCTCTGGACCCCAAACAACATTCTCCCCAATTTTTTCCACCCATTTCTTCACTGCTTTCTCTCCCATGTTCTGTAGAACTTGTGGATCAATCTCTGTAAACTCAACCTCCCATTTAACAATTGTGTCTCTCTCAATGTTCTGAATGCTACCATCAACTAATTTTGCCTTTGATGGAAAGAAATTGACCGTCAATTCGAAGGTCCGAGCGGCAGCATCCCCTCTGTCAGTGGCGGACAGTGTGAGCCCGTGAGAAAGAGCAGACTAGGCCCTAATTGCATGCAAAATTGGATCAGAGAGAGGAGCATTACCTATTCGAAGTTGAATCTGGGGGCTCCATCTCAGTATGCCCACGGGCTCCCCTCACAACCTATCGATTCAACAAGCGAAAACAGAGGAAACGAGCTGAGATCTACGGGGCCGAGAGAGGAACGGGAGGGGGACTAGGGTTTTCACTCACCATTTTTTGAGGACGAAGGCTCCGCCGCCGTTGAGAACGAGGGCTCCGCCGCCGCCGTTGAGAACGCAAGATCCGCCGCCACCGGAGAAGAACGGGGGAGGGGGCAGAGTGGCGGGTCCGGCACGGTCGGGCGGCAGGGCACGGTCAGCTGTTTTGAGGAGCAATTAAGTTGGACCCACATGTCCTAACATAAACGGGCTTGGTTGACGACCAATTTAACCACATTTAACACCTCATGTGGCCCTGGGCTATTTACCTGCTTAAATGTGTCGCACCACAGCCATTCGCTCGAACAACGTCGCACTCAAGCAAATTCACATCAAACACGTCGCACAGGAGCTATTGGCCCAAAGAAACCAACAGCAAGCCAACCACAATTTTGTTTTGCTTTCCTTCTCACGTTTTTTTACAGTTGTGCCTCCTAACATAAACCCACAAGCGAACCAACAAGGAACGAGTAAATTGGGTCAGATGTATAATTAGCCGATGTATAATCCTGGTACATTTCAATGGATCACTAGGAACAAATATGTCGGTATTTTTGCAGAAACACCCTATGCAGACGGTGACGACGACAAATCATCACGGTGGGCTAGCACACAGTCCTCCAAGAAGTTGGTCAGCTGAGAGGTGTAGAGCCCCAGATTGCTGCGGTAGTGGTCGACGTGATGGGAAGACACAAAGTCGCACGACCTCACCTCACTCCCTGCTTTTCGTTGCCTCTCCACGAACGACTCCACTGACTTTGCTGGGATGACCCGGTCGGCAGAGCTGTATATGTACAGCTGAGAGCAGTTTGGTTGGTTCAAGGACAGAAGCTCCATAACACCAGACAGCCTCCATGAAAACAAAATGTTGATTAACTGGACCATGTAGTGATGTACTTCATTTAGGACATGACCTGTGACATTGTTATACTATTTCCAGCAGAATAGGTAGTTTCCAATAATTTATGACCAAATGTCAGTCCAATCATGAGCCATTCCATGTTATACAATGGAGAATGGACACCAATAACCTGATGAAGCTTCCTGTCAACGCACAGATATGTTGACTAACAGCACCATGTCACAGTTTCCTGAATTTACCACAGATTGTGTGGCTTTCTTGCACTATTTCTGTAATATAGATAATTTCGTATATTTTTTGTATCAAAAGTCAGTTACATCATAAACCATGATCGATGAAAACGGGAGGACTGATGCAATCACCCACAAACAATGAACTCTTCTACAAGTCAGATGCTAGACCAACAGATTCATTGAAAAGGCATAGAGAATTTGGACGTGTCCACATGGCTTAAAATGCATCGTCGGGCCCGTTGGGCGCACGGATGCAGACAGACAATCATCTCCGCCTGGCCAACCCAAACGGATAAAAACCGGACAAAATGGACGCCCGTTTGGGTCACCGTGTTGGAGTTGCCCTTAGTAATTTGATGCGAAAACCCCATCTTACGAAAGGCATGCAGAGCAGCTCCAAGTGTTGGTTTAATTAGCACGCTAATTCTTGACGTACATCGTGGTAGAGTAAAGCAAGATTCGGCTAAAAAAAGTTTATCAGCTTGCCCGCGGTGCTCTAAAAGTAAAAGATTATGTTCTAAAAGTGAAAGCACTGATTAGTGATAACCCCTCCTCGGGAGCACACCACATTCTTGCCGTGCTCCTTTCTCAGATTCCTTCTTCCATCAGGATTTACATATACTCCGCTCTATCACCAAGCACGAAACAAGAAACAATCCAAAGCCGAAAACCATGCCCTCCTAAACCACCCCTGTTCCTGTTGTCTTCCATCCCACTCATCTCTCATCCATCAAGAAGCAAGAAACAATCCAAAGCCTTTATCCTCCTAAACCACACACCTGCTGTTTTTTTCTTCCATCCAATCATAAAGAAGAGAGAGACCCGGAGACAACGAGTAGGATCACGACTAATGGCCGAGTCAGCCATTAGCATCGTGCTCGGCAATGTCAACGCACTTGCAGTTCGGGAGACCACAATGTTGTGTTGTGTCACCCTCGAAGTGGAGCTCCTGAAGGACGAGCTCAAGCGGCTGCGAGGCTTCCTTAGAGACGCCGACAACAAATGGAGGCGGGGAGATGAAAGTACTGCTGTCTTGGTCGGCCAGATCAGAGAAGTGGCGTATGATGCTGACAATGACATCGAAGCCGCTGAGTACATGCAGAAGAGAAACAGATTGAAGAAGGGGTTCATGGGTACCATTTCAAGGTATGCTCGCCTACCAAGTGATTTGACTAACCTTCACAAAGTTGGTGTTGAGATCCAATGCATCAAAAGGAAGATTTCTGATATATTTGGAAGTGCAAACCGTCTTAAAATAGTTGATTTGGGGAATACCTCAACAGAAAATCTTCAAGTTGATGGTGAACTCCCACAAGAGTATGGGCCTATGCACCAGAACTTTGAAGATGTTGTCATGGTTGGTTTTGAGGATGATTACCAGGAAATAGTGGGGAAACTACTTGATAAAGGGGACAGTCTTAGTGCTGTCTCCCTAGTTGCCATGGGTGGGGCGGGGAAAACAACACTTGCTAGAAAATTCTACACTTCAACTAGTGCCAAACAACATTTTGAGATAGTTTCTTGGGTGACGGTGTCTCAGAAGTACAAAGGAATTGATTTACTAAAAGATATTCTGAAACAAATCACTGGAAGCACATTTAGGTCAGCTGATCAAATGCAAGAGTTTGTAGCAAAGCCTTACCATCATACAAAAGGTATGTCATACATGATGTGGATGAGTTTGAAAAACTTGGGAGAAAGCTTGCAAGGAAATGTGATGGATTACCACTTGAACTTGCAGTATTGGGGGGTTACCTATCAAAGAATTTAAATGCACAAACATGGTCTGATATACTATTGGATTGGCCATCGACCAAAAATGAGCAGATGATGCGAAACATGCTAGCTCGCAGTTATAGGGACCTGCCAAATCATTATTTAAGATCTTGCTTCCTCTATATTGCTGCTTTTCCGGAGGACTCCATGGTATATGTGTCAGATCTTACCCAATTATGGATAGCAGAAAGCTTCATTCCACACATACCAAATCATACACTAGAAGAAACAGCATATAAGTATGTAACCGAGTTGGTCCAGAGAAGCTTGGTACAAGTTGTTGAAAGAAGCATGGCAGCTGGAAGGATTGAGATAATAAGGATTCATGATACCTTACATGACTGGTGCACGGAAGAAGCAAGACAAGATGGTTTTCTTGATGGAGTGGATAAAACTACTGGTCAGGGCTTCGTCTCTTATCTCTTACTAGATCATTGAAGGCGCGCGTTGCTGCGCCCATCTACTTTGGCACTATAATGTTAGTGATAGATGGAATTATATTAGAGGTATCTTATTCTAATGAAATGGGTATATGAATTATGATATAACATGTAACTTAATTAGTAATTCTTTTGTAGGAATATGTTAGTGGAGTCCAACCAGGGCAGCTCAGCAATTTTGCATCCGATACAAAATTTAAAAATTATTAGGCCCCATACCATATATGTAGAAAGATATTATTATTAGTATCATCATCAATCATTAAGGTAGTATAACTGATTCACAAACAAAAAATAGGTGGTATTTCCCCCAGAAATCTCATCTTGCAAAAAAGAAGTGCTCTGTTAGTACGTCGACGCCCGAGCACCCGTATGTTGTCATGCACGTCTATTTTTTATGGTAGCATACAAGGAACTTATTTAAATATATACAATGAAACATATAGCAAATGCCACCTACTCCCTCCGTCCGAAAATACTTGTCATCAAAATGGATAAAAGAAGATGTATCTAGAACTAAAATACATCTAGGTACATTCCCTTTTATCCATTTTGATGACAAGTTTTTCCGGACGGAGGGAGCATAAGATATAAATCACTAAAGCTTTATCATGGGTGTGTTCTTATATGCTAGAAGTTTTAGCGAAAACACAGAGAACTCTCAAGGCGACACACGATCAGCCTCAAACGACCTCTCTAAGCACTAAAATTATAAGCACATATGTCACCTTGTGCAATTTTGATTTCTCTTGCTGATTGTACTTGGTTGGTTGTTTCACCTTCTGATCATAAGGCACACATTTATTTCCTTACTTTACTACAGTGTATCAATTGGTGGTTGTGTAAACTGATAAATTCATCAAAATCTAGTAGTTTCGGCTCTCCTACATCAGACAAATATATTGAGCAACAAAACAGTATATATACCAATTGAAAAACCATTGTTTCCAAAGGTATACGAAGAGTATTTCTTCAGATATCTAGCTTGAATTCATTCGCAAAAAAGAGCTTGAATTATAGTCCTTGGTGATTGTTGAGGCTAAAGTTCAATACTATGATAGGTTCCTCGTGCAAATATATATTACATGCATACAAGGTAAGCTTTGCATTATCCAAAATGGTCCAAATATGCCAAACAAACTGCTCAATGCAGCACACTTGGAAATATTTTAGTTGACCATTTAATTTGATCACACAATCATAAGTATGGCATAGAGTTAATATATATTTGAGAAAATAGTTACACACAAGCATGCTTACTAAGAAATGCCTTATATCATGTCATGCACTGACATATACTCCCTCTGTACCGTAATAAATGTCGCTGGAGTAGCAAATATTATGGTACAGAGGGAGTATATATCAGCATCTCTGAAAAACTTGCAGCGACATAAAATAGATGCAATAGAGAAAAACTTACCGTTGAAGTACAAGGTAACCAGTTCCTATCTAAAGTCATCACCTGCTCTAGCTAGTGTTGATAGACAGATGAAAGTATACAAACTAAATGTATTTTTTGCAAAATATACAACTATATATACAACTACTAAGAATATTCAAAACTGTAAATCTTGACGCTTCCACTTCTCAACATTATGTGCCCATATTGATTCCTTAAATGCAAAGCATAGGAATAGTTGATAGGCACAAATAAGCAAAGTCCCTTCTGTATGAGTAAACAGTACAGAAAATAAAGTCATTTCCTAAAAGAAAAATGAATAAATTCTTAACACTTGATAGGCACAAATCAGCAAAGTCGACATATGATCTACAATAATAAAAAAAAATCCTTGGAATATATTGCTACATTACAGAAAATGGCTTCCTTTCATAAAATAAAAATGAATAAAATCTTAACACTTGATAGGCACAAATCATCAATGTCTGCATATGCTATACATTAATAAAAAAAATACCTTCGCATGTTATTTCCTTCAGAGAAACTAAAATAATATCTTCACATGTTATTTTCTTCGGCCACATGTGTTCAACTGAAGGAACAAAGTTTCTCTGTGAACATTATTCATGTGAACCCAAAGTAAGCATGATTAACAATCTCACATTCATCCATGAGAAATTTGTGGCACATATAAAAAATTGGGGGAGGGGGAGGGTGCTCACCGTGGTCCTCCCAGCCGCGGGACACCAACACTTTGTCGATCTTTCTCCCACCTGCCGCCTCTCTGAGGACGAGGCTCCTGCATCACGAATCCACACCAACCAGCGGCAAGGTGTGCGTGCGTGCTCATAATCATATCGAGTTTCTGCAATATTTTGAAACACAAAACTGAAGTTGCATAAGCTGACGAATATATTAGACATTAAAAAATGTTGAAACAAATAGAATATAATTTTGAGCCTCTTCTTTGGTTTCATCTATACACCACATTCAATATGGATCAGTATGTGAAACACCAATTAGCTTGGACTAATGAGTAGCTAGAGCATGTGTGAAATCTGAAATGAATCAAGAGCCATCTGAAAATTTAACAGGTAAGCTTTATAAAGAAAATACTTACATGAATCAAGAGACATCTTCCGAAAGGCCAAATAAGTCATCTAAAAAACCAGGATTCAGGAAGCCACAGGGGAGATAGGGGGAAGGGAGAAAACAGGCACATGAGTACACTACAGACTAATGTTGACGGGCAAAAAATTGAAGCCTTCTGGTTGACTGGACTGTGCACCACTGCTGCTTAGAAATTGGAGTATGTACAGATAGAAATGGCAATACGACCAGGAACCCAATTACTTGAACTGAAAATCAAATATCCACATTAGAATCCCCATATGCGAAACTGAATCTGCACATTATGTACAAATAGTTACTTGACTGACGTGTAAATTAGTACTGTGAAGTAGGAGCTCAAACCACAGTACCTTGTACCAAAAAATCATATATCTGAAATGAAAGGGGAAGGGAAACATGGATGCTTACCGGTCACCGGCAAATGAACACAACGTGAACACAATGACTGCAAAAATTGATAGAACCGGAGGGATAATCCTACTGCTTGGTTGTTGTTAAATTCAGAATGGGCGTTGGCATCATCATGAAGTGAAATGGAATCACGTGTGTAGGGCAGAGTTTCGTGATACACCTTAGCCTTAGCTTCTCCTTGCGACCGGCTGTCAAATGCGTCGATAGCCAAGACATCGAACTGGAATCAGGACGCGAGAGTTCTTCACCGCGCTGTGCTCATCGCCTGACGGTTACCTTCAAGGACGTCTTCATCAAGGGGCGTCCGCCGCCGCCGTCTCAGTAGGGTTGCGCGTGTAGTGCTGCCCCTTCGCACCTTCCTTGCACATCTCGCTCACACCAATGATTCACCCTCGGTCATAAATGGTGAGGGATCGGGAGGGACGGGTTTTGGGATGAGTGGAACCGGCGGCTGCTAGGAGATCGGCGGCGGCGTACGAATAGGAAACCCTCATCGTTGTGCCTCCTTCTCTTGCACTCCGTAGGTTTTTTCTCCGCACCGTGTCGATTCGCTCTATGCAGCTAGAGGCCCGTTAGGCCGAATTTATCCGGAGCGCCCAAAAAAGCGGCCCGAGCAGCGGCCCGGGCTGTTTAGCGATCGTTATTAGCGAACAGAAATTGATTAGGAGCGATTCACAGCTCATCCAACGGCCAAAAAATGCTTCAAACTGCAATCCGACGGCTAGAGCGCTGATGCCCTGAGAGGGCTCGAAAAGTGCTCACTTTCGGTCATAAATGATGAGGGATCGGGAGGGACGGGTTTTGGGATGAGTGGAACCGGCGGCTGCTAGGAGATCGACGGCGGCGTACGAATAGGAAACCCTCATCGTTGTGCCTCCTTCTCTTGCACTACGTAGGTTTTTCTCCGCACCGTGTCGATTCGCTCTGTGCAGCTAGAGGCCCGTTAGGCCGAATTTATCCGGAGCGCCCAAAAAAGCGACCAGAACAGCGGCCCGGGCTGTTTAGCGATCGTTATTAGCGAACAGAACATGATTAGGAGCGATTCACAGCTCATCCAACGGCCAAAAAATGCTTCAAACTGCAATCCGACGGTTAGAGCGCTGATGCCCTGAGAGGGCTCGAAAAGTGCTCAATTTTAATGTATTTAAATATATTACTATATAGTTTCATTTCCTATTTTAATATATGTCTGTATATATGTGTAGCTTCTTCCTGACATATCGTCCACTCTAAAAACAATTACAGGACGAGCTGGTGCACAATTATCCTCGGCTAACTTGGCATCCTATCGTTCTACTTTTCAAAGTTTGAGTAATGTGATCTTACCTGGAGCACCTAATGTCAGAACTCTGTTTGGCTTTCAACTTGAATCAGTATCCCTTCCTAGGTTGAGGTTCCTAAGAGTTCTTTACATTGGAGGCTCAACATTGAGAGATTTCTCCAAGGTGATTGGTGGATGCATTCACCTAAGGTGCCTTAAGTTGAGACACTGTAAAGGGGTGAGTCTCCCTTCTTCAATGGGACAACTCCTTTACTTGCAGACTCTAGATCTAATTGACTCAGAGTTGGACTCACAAGTACCACAGTCCCTCTGGGAGATCCCTACTATAAGGCATGTTTGTTAGACTGTATATAGATACGTAGACTTTGTGTATACGTGTTGTACTTGTACTTGTACCCTTTGGTACTTCTATATAATGAGATAGCCGCATCCCCCAAGGGTGTCGAGCAGTTGCCCCAATATTCTAGTTTTACATGGTATCAGACTAGGGTTCCCGTCTTCCGTTGCACCCCTTGCTGCCGCCGCCGCCTAGCCCGATGGCCTCCGCGCACTCCGCCGCCGCCTCGGCTTCCTCTCCTGCTGGCGCGCCCGTCGCTCCCTCGTCGCCCTTCCTCGCA
>NC_041393.1:769348597-769373358 GCF_002162155.2 Triticum dicoccoides | reverse complement strand
AGGGCGGGCAGGGCGGGCAGGAGCAGGGCAGGCCGAGCCTGCCCCAGCCGCCGATCGCCACTGGTGGCGCCTCGCCCTCGACCTTCGCCTTCGCGCCGCCACCCTCTCGCGGCGCTGCACCGTCCGCCTATGGGGCGGCTCCCCAACCCTACGGAGCCTCTCCTCCCTACTATGGCGCTACCCCGACCTACGCTCCGTGGTACGGCGCCCCTGCACCAACCTACGGCGCCACGCCACCGATGCCTTCTACCTGGCCGATGCCTCCGCCATCACAGATGGCGCCGTCACCCTATGGCACGGCCTACGGCGCCGCGCCCGCCGTGTCTTCGGTGGCCACGCCTGGTCCGATCGATGCCCCTTCCGGTCCTAGCTACGAGGCGTCCTTGGCCCTCGCTCCCCTTGATGGGCAGAACATGGGTCCCCATGCGGGTTATGCTCCGGCGCATCGCCGTTCTACTTCTCGCATCTTCTTCCGGTGAAGCTTACACCGGACAACTACCTATCCCGGCGGGCGCAGGTGCTACCTCTCCTACGGAGTCGCTACTTGGAGGGCTATGTTGATGGCTCTATCCCGTGTTCGCCGCCGTATCACCTGGCTCATCATGTGTGGGTGGCCCAAGACCAGGCGATACTTTCGGCCATCCAGTCCTCGCTGACTCCGAGCGTGTCGTCGCTTGTCATCTTCGCCGCGACATCCCGGGAGGCTTGGTCTGCACTTCACAGCAGTTTTGCCTCTCAGTCTCAGGCGGGTGCTCACTCTATCCGTACTGAGTTGGGGGAGACCAAGCTTGGAGGCCTCACCATCACGGAGTACTTCAACAAGATGTCAGGACTTGCAGATACGCTGGCCTCCATTGGCCAGCCCCTTGGAGATGAGGACTTCACCACTCATGTGCTCAATGGCCTCGATGATGACTATGACAATCTCATTGAGAACGTCCATGGGCGCGAGGCGCCTCTCCCGCCTCGGGAACTGTATGCGCGGCTCCTTGATCGCGAACAGCGCATCAAAGCGCGTCGATCTACTCCGAGTTTTGCCTCTGCTAACGCCGCAACCCGTGGCAAATCGCAGAAGCCGTCGCTCCCTGTCAAGCCGGCGGGCACATCTCAGCCCTCATGGGGCGCCGCGCCATCCATCACAGGGGGGTCGCGGCCGGTGGCTTGCTGCCCCAGTTGTGGTGCTCAGCAGGCGTGCCAGCTGTGTGGGATTGAGCGCCACGTAGCTTCTCGCTGTCATCGCCGCTACAAGCAAGATTTCCTTGGCCTCGGCAACAATGGCAAGGGGAATGAAAAACAGGCGGCCGCTGCGGTGGTGGGTCATGAGCACGGGCGTACTCCATCCTACTCGATTGATCCCTCGTGGTACATGGACACGGGAGCTACCAACCACCTCACCAACGACATGAGCAAGCTCTCGGTCCAGGAGCCATATCGCGGTCATGATCAGGTGCACACCGCTAACGGAGCAGGTATGCGCATCTCCCATGTTGGTCAGGCATCCCTTCTTGCACACAATTCACGAAAACTGCATTTGTCTAACATCCTTCGTATTCCCACTGCTTCGCGTAGTTTGTTGTCTGTTCCACAACTTACTCGTGACAATAATGTCCTTGCTGAATTTCACCCTTTTCGTTTTTTTATCAAGGATCGGGACACGAGGGCCGTTCTGCTTAGCGGTCATCTTCGCCGTGGCTTGTATGCACTTGACGCGCCAACCGCACCTCCCATGCAGTTTTCTCCTCAGGCGTTCAGTGGTGTTCGTGTCTCGCCTACACATTGGCACGCGTGACTTGGTCATCCTGCCGCTCCCATAGTCCGTCATGTGTTGCATCGTCATGAGCTACCAGTTGTGTCAAATAAAACTGCTGAAACTATTTGTGATGCCTGTCAGCAGGGCAAGAGTCACCAACTCCCGTTTTCAGAGTCTAGTCGTGTTGTGAAACATCCTCTTGAGCTTATTTTTTCCGATGTATGGGGTCATGCCCAAACGTCTGTTAGTGGCCATAATTATTATCTCAGTTTCATTGATGCTTACAGTCGGTTTACCTGGCTCTATCTTATTAAGAAAAAATCTGATGTGTTTGATGTGTTTGTCCAGTTTCAAGCACATGTTGAGCGTCTCCTTCGCCAGAAAATTATTCATGTCCAAAGCGACTGGGGGGGTGAATACCACAACCTCAACTCGTTCTTTAACAAGCTTGGGATTACACACCGTGTGTCTTGCCCCCATACGCATCAGCAGAATGGGACTGCCGAACGTAAGCATCGTCACCTTGTAGAAACTGGCATCACTTTGTTAGCTCATGCCTCCGTACCTTTTAGGTTCTGGAGTGATGCTTTCTCCACTGCCTGTTTTTTGATCAATAGGCTTCCTTCACGACTACTGAATATGAAAACCCTACTTGAACTCTTGCTCAATGAAATCCCAGACTACACCTTTCTCAAAGTCTTCGGGTGTGCCTGTTGGCCTCATTTGCGTCCATATAATAAACATAAGCTAGAGTTTCGGTCGAAAAAGTGCATTTTTCTTGGGTATAGTTCCCTTCACAAAGGGTACAAATGCCTACATGTTCCCACCAATCACGTTTACATTTCTCGTGACGTTGTTTTTTATGAGAATGTGTTTCCCTTTTGTGCACTTCCGAATACCTCTATCACTCTTATGCCAGACGCTTCTTCTACCACACCTCTGCCTGATCAATTTGTGGATGTTGCATATGCTCCTGTGTTGCTCCCTAACCATGCTGCAGGTGTTGGCCGTGGCGCTCGTCTCGAGCTCCTTGAAGAACAAGCACCGGCGCGTGCATGGGGCATGCATGTCGGGCGGCACACCGCAACCCGCAAGAGCTGCGCCCGCGGCTGCCTCGCGGGCATCGCCCGACCCCGCTCCGCGAGCGGCGTCCTCGCCCGCCTCGTGGGAGTTGCCCGAGCTGGCCTCGCAGGAGGTTGCTCCTGGGCCAGCCACGCCAGGCTCGCCTGGGCCGGCTTCGGCTCCCGATGGGCCGGCCACCCCAGGCTCGCCTGCTTCTTCGGCGCTCAGCGGCTCCGGCGTGGGCCTGGGCGACGTGGCCGTGTCGGGCGCCACACCGCCCGCCTCCCCGATGCCCAGCGGCTCCGGCGCGAGCCCTGGCGACTCGGGGTCGCCTTCTTCGTCGCATGCGTCATGCCCTGCGTCGTCACCACAACCCGTTGCTCCTCGACATCGCACGCGCAGTCAGACCGGTGTCTTTCAGCCTAAGATCCGGACCGATGGGACTGTTGCGTGGCTCGCCGCGTGCATGGCTCATGCTGCTGCGGATCCCACTGCTGAGCCTCGCCACTTTCAGGCTGCACTAGGCATTCCCCACTGGCGTGCCGCGATGGAACAGGAGTTTCAAGCATTGCTGAAGAATGACACCTGGCAGCTTGTTCCTCCAGTGTCTGGGGTCAATATCATTGACTCTAAGTGGGTGTTTAAAGTTAAACGGCATGCTGATGGCTCCATTGAGCGTTACAAGGCAAGGTTAGTGGCTAAGGGCTTCAAACAGAGGTATGGTCTTGACTATGAAGACACGTTCAGTCCAGTTATCAAGCCTACTACCATTCGTTTGCTACTATCCCTTGCTGTTACTCGAGGATGGTTTCTCCGTCAGCTTGATGTGCAGAACGCTTTTTTGCATGGAGTTCTGGAGGAGGAGGTTTATATGCGTCAGCCACCAGGGTTTGTGGATCCTGCACGTCCTAATCATCTCTGTCGTCTTTTTAAGGCGCTCTATGGTCTTAAGCAGGCTCCCCGTGCCTGGCATGCACGTCTTGGTTCGGTTTTGCAAGCACTTGGGTTCATTCCTTCTACTGCTGACACATCATTGTTCCTTCTTCAATGCCCTGAGGTTACGATGTATTTACTGGTCTATGTTGATGATATTATTCTCATCAGTTCCTCAGATGCTGCGGCAGACCGCCTTGTGGCTGCATTGAGTGGTGATTTTGCTGTTAAGGATCTCGGTGCTCTGCACTTCTTCCTTGGTCTGGAGGTGTCACGGTATTTTGCTGGAGTCACTCTTACTCAGAAGAAGTACGCTCTGGATTTGTTGCGTCGTGCTGGTATGCTGCAGTGTAAACCTGTCGCTACTCCTATGTCTGCCACTGATCGGTTGTCTGCTTTTGATGGTGACTCTCTCTCCTCTGATGATGCCACTGAGTACCGCAGTCTTGTTGGAGGCCTGCAGTATCTTACTATCACCAGACCAGATGTCTCTTATGCAGTCAATCGTGTCTGTCAGTTTCTTCATGCGCCCACGACATCCCATTGGTCCGCTGTGAAGCGCATTCTGCGATATATATGCCTCACTGCATCTCATGGTTTGCTTCTCCAGCGTGCGCCGTCTTATGAGATCCCGGCCTTCTCTGATGCTAACTGGGCTGGTAGTCCTGATGACCGGCGATCCACAGGGGGGGTATGCAGTGTTTCTTGGTCCCAACTTGATTGCCTGGAATGCTCGCAAGCAGGCTACGGTGTCTCGCAACAGCACAGAAGCCGAGTACAAAGCAGTTGCTGATGCGACAGCTGAGATCATTTGGGTTCAGTCCTTGCTGAGGGAGTTGCGAGTTCCTTCAGTTCACTCTCCAGTGCTTTGGTGTGATAACATTGGTGCTACATACTTATCATCTAACCCAGTATTTCATGCTCGAACAAAACATATTGAGGTTGACAATCACTTTGTTCGAGAGCGTGTTGCACAGAAGCTGCTTAGGATCAAGTTCATATCATCAAAGGATCAACTTGCTGACATCTTCACGAAGCCTCTTCCACAACCACAGTTTGTAGGCTGCAGGCGCAATCTTAACTTAGTTTGTACTTCAGGCCACAGTTAAGATTGAGGGAGGGTGTTAGACTGTATATGGATACGTAGACTTGTGTATACGTGTTGTACTTGTACCTGTACCCTTTGGTACTTATATATAATGAGATAGCCGCACCCCCCCAAAGGTGTCGAGCAGTTGCCCCAATATTCTAGTTTTACAATGTTTACCTCACCGATGGGTTTTCTCCACCACCGCCTGCAAGGAGTGTGCGGCAGCAACATAAAGAGCTCCAGACCTTGTTTTGGGATATTTCACTTGTTGGCGGTAAATGCTGCTACCATGACATGGAGATTTTATTGGGCCAGATGGGTCAACTAAAGACATTATTGTTGGTGATGTCCCCCATGCCCTCCGAGGTGTTTAACATACTTGCAGACATGCCTCGCCTTGTTGATATTTCTCTCGGCGAGTTTGGTGTGCTCGATAAGTTGCCTGCTGAGCTCCCACGGGGTGTCAAGCGTCTTCGTCTCTGTGCCTATGTCATTAAACAAGACCCGATGCAGATCCTGGAGAAGCTTCATTATCTTGTGGTGCTAGAGTTGTCGGGGTACGAAGGTCAAACGATGTTCTGCTCTGCCCAAGGGTTTCCTCGGCTGCAAGAGTTAAAACTTGTTGGTTTCTCAACTGATGATTGGAGGATCGAGGTAGGAGCAATGCCAAAGCTTTCCGACCTGACGCTTCGGGAATGCGATAAGATGAGCGAGCTCCCCGAGGGGTTTCTACACCTTCCGTCCCTCAATCACCTGATGTTGTACAAAATGCCCCAGATTTCCAAAGATGACAACACACTGAAGGAGCTCGAACGGAAAGGATGTCAGGTACATACTTATATTGCTTAAGCTTAATCAAATTGCTCTCTCCTTGCATTTAATTTGCTACATGTAGACGTGCATATGTCTATCTGTGCACAAGTTAATTAGTTTTATTCTTTGATGAAATAAAAAGTAAATTAGCTTCAAATAATGACTTGCATGAATCTATATATACTGCACTGCAGCAAATAAAGGCTAATGTTTTTTTGCTATAGTCTTCATTGATGTTAATTGGTAGTACCACAAGATCAACATTCAACTAAGTTATTTCTTATGAATGATTTTTGCACAGGTGGAATCTTTATGAGACAGGCGAAATCAAAGAATATTTCTCCAGGATGGATCGATGAACACTGCATATCCTTCCAAGTTCCAACTGCATGTTGTGTGATGTATTTGAACAATAATAAAATGCTTCGTCGAGGCGATGCAATGAGTGATGAGTATGTGTGTGTTTCTTTTTCTGATATATGTACCGTGGCTTTGCCTGTTCATGTATTGTGTATTACCTGATCTGTGTTGTACTATTGTATATTACCTGGTTTTTCTCTCTTTTCACAATCAATGAAAAATGGCTTGTCTTGATTGAAGTTTGTATAGCTAACTGTTATTTTGTGCATCAAAATTACCTGTGCATGCATCAGGTGTAATTTTGTTTATCACATTTGGTATACACCAGCATCATTTGATCCATTGCACTTGCTGCTGCAAACCACCAGGAAATTACCTCCCTGATTGCTTAATCCGATCCTTTTAAAACCCTCGGTCAAGCACAACAGCAGACATTTGAATGTTTCCTTTGACAGTAAGAATTCTGAATGTTCGGTACACAAGAAACAGCTTCTTGTCATGTGAACATAGCTTTCTTCAGTAGCCACAAGAAATTTGCACGATCACAGCGCGAACCACACACAGAGAGACAGTAACCAGTCGTCAGAGTATGCACAGAGAAACCAGCACATCTCCCATCCACACAAATACATGGTTTGTGCACTGGAACCAACAGCAAGCCAACCACAATTTTGTTTTGCTTTTCTTATGACGTTTTTTTATAGTTGTGCCTCCTAACATAAACCCACAAGCGAACCAACAAGGAACGAGTAAATTGGGTCAGATGTATAATTAGCCGATGTGTAATCCTGGTACATTTCAATGGATCACCAGGAAAAAATATGTTGGTATTGCTGCAGAAACACCCTATGCAGACGGTGACGGCGACGAGGAGTCCTCGCGTCGGGCCAGCACGCAGTCCTCCAAGAAGTTGGTCAGCTGAGAGGTGTACAGCCCCGGATTGCTGCGGTAATGGTCGACATGAGGGGACGACACAAAGTCACACGACCTCACCTCACACCCTGCTTTTCGTTGCCTCTCCAAAAATGACTCCACTGACTTTGCTGGGACAACCCTATCGGCAGAGCTGTATATGTACAGCTGAGGGCAGTTGGGTTGGTTCGAGGACAGAAGCTCCATAACACCAGACAGCCTCCTGTAAGAAAATAAAAACACAATGTTTGATTAACAGCACTATGCAGGGATGTACTAGGACAGGTTCTATGGCAGTGTTACACTATTTCAATTGGGTAATTTCTTATTATTTGTGATGATCAGATGTTAGTTAGAACCTGAGACATGACATGGCACAGAAATACTGGTATGTAGTCATGTAATGCCGCATTTAGGACATGATATATGACATCATTACACTATTTCTATAATAGGTAATTCCTTATTATTTGTGATCAAATGTCAGGCATAACATTAGCCATGCCATTTTGGGGAACAGAAGTACTGGTGCAATCACATGCATGGTTTTCACTGAATGTGCAACAGATTCTATGGCATTCGTACACTCTCTGTAACAGGTCTTTTGTTATCAAAGCTCTGTTACAACATGAGCCATGGTGGCATTTGGCAAGATATAATCGATGATGACAGGAATACTGATGACTCATCAAACAAACAATGAACTCTTCTATGAGTCAGATGCCATGCCTCACATTTAAAAACAGATGTACTGAAAAGGCTTAGAGAATTTGGATATTGTCCACAAGGCTGAAAATGCACAGAACTCCTACTCCTGCATATGTGGATGAGCTGCATACCTATTTACGGCTGGATAGTTCAGAACAAGATCAAAAAACTTTTCCAGTGCAGATAATAGAACCGCCTCGGTAGCTGCTGGTCTGATATCTTTGTGAGACTCCACAACTACGACATCAGACCTTGTATTTGGTGCAGCGCCTTTTGTTACCACGCTGTGTTTCTTCATGATAGCAGCTGAGAAACCTAGAGCCCATACCTAAGTTCAGAAAAAAGAACACAACAATTAAATAACTATGTTTATGTTCGAACAAACGGTTGTTCTGCGTGGTGTTCAAAAATAATTGAGAAACAGAGTAAATGAAAGATATGCAAATGAAGAAGGATAAAACACAACTGAGGGCACATTCGTTCGGCATAATAAACAACAAAATTTGGATATGCAGAATTTACAAAGAGGATATTTTTATAGGATTTTCAATAACCACCTAATACCGTTGATGTGAGTGCTTGGGGCTGGGGCTGGGGCTGTTGTCCGAAGGGGCGCCGGGGTTTTAGCTGCCACACATATCCGCCTCTGGTGGCCTATCATATCCACCGCCGGTAGGCCATGTCTGAGAGGAGAGGGTGCAGGGGAGGGATAGAGATGGAGATGAGTGGGTGGGGAGCGAACGGGAGAAGACAGAATTAAGCGGCTCGGCGCACCGTGATTAACGCTATCTAAAGGCTCGAAGTATCTCCACGTCGACAAAAACGGCCCCACCCGTCATAATCCTACTTAAAACGGTCGAACCGAGTGACTGGTGTTTTTTACAAAAAAAATAGCCTACGAATTAGTGTTTTGGGGCACAAAACTGTAGACTTGTGGTTTCTGCAAACCTAGACTTCAATGCCAGATGTTATTGCAATTCACACAAGAAAAGCCTAGGAACTTAGGAGAACTCCAGCGCACGACCCAAATGTACGTCCTTTCCGTCTGCTTTTCGTCCAATTGGGCTGGCAATGGGGCCCGTCCGCCCTGATTTGTGGATGCACTGGCCGGGCGCCCAACACGCGGCCGCATCTCGTCCGTGGAGAATAGCAAATAGCACAAATCAAACATAGCAAATAGATGCACGTCTGAAATAGCCTTATTACAACCCATTCAAAATAAAAACAATATCAAATAGTCTTACAACCCAATTAAAATTTGTTTCCACGAAAAAAAAATAAACCAGATCTATTAGTTGCCAATGTGAGTCCACATGTGTTCAATCAAGTCATCCTAGAGCTGGACATGAGTATTGCCAATCACGCATTCCTGATGAAACTGGACAAACTGCTCATAGGTTGCAGGAGGTGGATGCTCAGGCTCAACATTTCCACCCTGTAAATCTAATCCTTGGTCGTAGATGCTATCGTCGCGCTCATCCTCCATGATCATGTTGTGCATGATCACACAAAAAGTCATCGGCTCCCAAAACTTCTGAGTGCTCCGTGTCAATGCAAGGTTAGGAACGATACCCCACCGAGACTGAAGCACACCAAAAGGACGCTCCACATCCTTCCTAGCACTCTCCTGCATTTGGGTAAACATCTGTCTCTTCTCTCCTTGCGGATTGGGTATGGTCTTCATAAGAGTGGACCACTGAGGATAGATACCATCAGCTAAATAATATCCCTTGTTGTAATGATGGCCATTGACCTTAAACTTGACCTCCTGGGAGTGGCTTTCTGCAAGCCTTGCAAACAGTGGAGAATGCTGAAGAACACTGATATTATTTTGAGAACCAGCCATGCCGAAGAAAGAATTCCATGTCCATAGATCTTGTGAAGCCACATCTTCAAGTATAACAGTGGCACCTTTCGCATGCCCTTTGTACTGCCCTTACCAAGCAAATGTACAGTTTTTTCACTTCCAGTGCATATAATCCATACTACCAAGCATGCCCGGAAAGCCCCTCTCGGCATTGATCGCCAACAACCTCTCTGTATCAGCGGCAGTTGGCTCTCTGAGGTACTCAAGGCCGAACACTTCCACCACGGCCTTGCAAAAACTATAGAGATATGTGACATGTGGACTCACTCATACGGATAGCCACGGTACACTCAAAGTATGGGTCATAAGTGACCACTCCCTCCTGAATACGATTGAACACATGTCTCCTCATTCGAAACCGGTGACGGAATTGATGTGGTTTGAAGAGTGCAGCATCCTTAAAGTAATCGGCGTAGAGAAGGGTGTGGCCCTTCTCCCTATTGCAGTTCAAGATCGGAGCATGGCCAGGGATTGATCCCCTGAACCGAGGCCACTTCCTACTAATGTGGTCATGGACGACCAACAGAACCACCACCTCTTCATCATCCGAGGACGAATCATCTAATGAGCAAATGAAGCTGTGAAAGGAATACTCACCCCTGCTATCCATTGTACCTTTTGAGCAAACCGTCGAACGCGGCCGGATAGTGCACGTTGTGCTCCCCTCGCAGGCAGCAAAGCAAGGTTTTGGGGGTCGGTGGTGCTGGTGGGCGTCCTGCGGCAATGAACGATCTGTCGGAAGTGGTTGGGGACGACGGGCGACGCCGGCGGCCGTAGCTTCTCTCCCATCGGCAACAAGGAACCACAAGTGCCGGCAAAAAGCTTTCCGGAACGCCAGTGTGAGACAGCTATAGCATGATGTAGTGGTGTTTTAGGCCATGGTAGGACAAGGGCACGCGCCCCACCCGTCCACGCATGTCCATTCGGCCGCAAACGCGTCCCAAAGTTGGGCCGGGAATGGGTTGAAATCGGACCGAAAACGGACATTGGTCCATTTGCTCCTGCGCGTTGGGCAGCCTCTTCTGTCCTTTTACTCCCAAATGGACGCGGTCGGACCATTTGGGGTTGTGCGTTGGAGTTGCCCATAGGTTGGTTTTTCACGCCATCATTACCAAATTCATAGATTTGCAGTGCTCACCCATCCTGCATCTCTTGACGCTAGTTGGCTATGGCTGATCTTTGCTGTCCCACCTGAACACCTCGGAATCACTGCTACTGACGCTAACGCCCGCATCAAAATTCCTTGATAGTGAAGCGTATCAAGAAGGGTTGAATCAAGTGCAGTTTGTGTCAGCCGTTGTTTGAATTGAAACTTTCCAGCAGAACAACACCTGGAAAGCACAAGCAATAAGCATGTTGTTCATGAACCGGTGAAGATGAGTCAAGACTTGATTCAGCAAACGCTATATTTTTCATGAACCCGTTGCGCCCGTGATCGTGTTAAAGCACACCCCCTCCAAGTTGGGCAGGCCCGTTTAGCTCTCTGTACAAGATAAAATTCATTCACCACCCAGGTCACAATTTCCTCAAAAAAAAAAAAAAACCAGGTCACAACACCTGTTATGATTGCTTCACCTTTTTATTACTTTTATTCTTTCCCTTTTACTTTTCTTTCCTTTTTCTTTTTCTTTTTCTGTATCTTGATTTTCTAATTTCATGATTTTTTTCAAAATCCGTGAACTTTTTGAAATTTTATGAACTTTCTTTTCAAATTTGTGACTTCATAGGAATGATGAACTTTTTTCAAGACCGATGAACTTTTTTCCCAAAATCGATGAATTTTATGAAAAAGAATGAGCTTTTTTCAACATCGACGAACTCTTTTATAATATGTGAGCTACTTTGAATTCGTCAATTTTTTTGAATACATGAATCTTTTTCTAATTCATGATTTTCTCTAAATATATGTACTTTCAAATCATGTTCACATATTTTTCAAAAAAGAAAACCATGTTTTTCTAAATTGTATGTGCAATAAATAGCGCAACAACAATTGTTTTTAAAATTTTCGCGCTGCAACCATTCGCTAGTTGCATCACTCTACGAGGAGGTCTATGCAAGCTGCATTGGGCTGCCTATGTTGGAAGGAAGAGTGTTGCGTGGGTTGCCGAATGATGAGCTGGTTTGGGTAGGATTGGTTCCTACGCCGACATCGACCAGCTGTTCCTTGACTTCTGCAACTTCGCCCACCAGTTTGTCATGTTGCTGTATCAAGGATCCTACTATTTTTCCTCATTCAATTCTCACCTAGATTTCTTTGCGAGCTCTTCCGATTCAATCCTCCAACTGAATCAGGTCTTTATGAGCAAGGTGGAGCAACCCATAGGTCAAATTTTTGGGTTTGTCATTTTGCATATATTTTTTAAATTAGAGGCGGCGTCTCTGATGCTTTCACCAATGTTGATGCTTCATGACTCTTTTCATTCATCACTATGCGTTGTGTGAACTTTGTTCGAGAAATGACAAGGGAGGGTTCGACTTGGTGTAGGTTGGGTAGGGGGGCATTGCCCCCTCCCTGGCTCTTTTTTCAGCATGAGCTTTTTGGCCAAGAAGATGACAGTGGAGCGGCCCCTCGACTGTTGCACGATGATTGGTCTGTACATCTTTTTTTAGAAGAATTGGTCTGTACAGCTGGAACCCAGAGAGCGCAACTGGCTGCGATGTGTGTTCGTGGGCCGGCCCATCCAGGTGCTGCAGTGAGCGCTGGTTGCCTCAACCGGCGCAAAAGGCGACGTATAGGAGCTCTCGCCCAGGCCGCTGGAGCTATATCTCACCTACTGCGACATTGAAGAAGGACTTGCCTCTACCACCCACCAGTACTGCCCCACTTATTTAGACCGTTTTCTTTTTTTTCATTAATTTTACCTTTGATTTTCTTTGTTTCTTTCTTGGTTTTCTTCACGGTTTTTTTCTTCCTTCATTTTTTCATCAATTTTTTATTTCTTCTAACACATGTCTACATTTCTTATAATCATTGAACATTTTTCGTATATATCAGAATGTTTTTCTCATGCTCATTTAACATTTAGCAAATACTACATGAGTAATATTTTTTGCAAAATATATTTTTTCATGTATAATTTTTTCATACATTTTCCGTGTATATATAAAACATAAGCTATATACGTTTAATATTTTTAAATACAAGATTACACATTTTTCTTGAATACTTGGTTTGAACATTTTTTCAAATAGGTGTTAATTTCGTTTTCCAAATAAACGTTGAAACATTTTTATGTATGATACAATTTTTTCGGAAGTATGCGAACATTGTTTTAGATTGGATAAACATTTTCTTTAAAATGCCACAAACTTTTGAAACATGTGAATATTTTTTTCCAAATGTAACGTACATTTCTTGAATGGTATCAAACTTATTTTTATTTCATGAGAATACATTTTTTTAAATGTCACTTGCATTTTTTTAATGGTAGAAACATTTTCTAAAAGTGGGACATTTGTTTACACTGCATTTACACTTTTTCATGCCGCATTTACTATTTTTTTCATGATATATGTATTTTATTTTTAAATATAAATGAAATAAAAAAGAAAAAACATGTGTGACGTCATCTTGACCGGACCATGTCGCAACTGGGCTGGCCCACTACTGACTAGTTGTAGGTGACCCTCGTGTACAGCTCGTTGCGGGCAGTACATAGCTATATAAACATGACATATCATCAAGAGTTGACATTATTAGTTGCATGTAATATGGCTAACTATAAGGTTGGCTATAATGTTATAACTTTTTTTTCACTTTTTGCCTATGTTTTACTCTCATTAAATGCTTTTAGCTAGGAGCATATCTCAAAGTAGGCTCTTGCACGAGAGTCTGCTATTTTATTTTTGTACGTGTCTCTTTCTTTCACATAGGTCAAAGTGGCATGTAGGAAGGTTTATAGCCTACTATTTTATTTGCTCTCCCTGGCATGGCAATTCTAGGTTCCTAGGGGTTAGGAGACCCGAGGACGTATCTGATGCACCAGCACTTCTTGTGCTACCGGTGCACCGAGTGTGTAAACATGTTCAAAAAATCCAAGAAAAAATTGATGTATTGACAAAACATCAATCTATGTTGTCACAAAAATTCAAACTAAAATTTAAAACATTGCTTGAGATATAAAAATGACAAATCTGACACCAATGTAATAATGGGCCCAATCTAAAGCCCAACTTGTGTTGTCTACTATTCAATGCCGAATTTTTCATTTTTGTATCTTGAGCTATGTTCCAAATTTTGATTTGAAATTTTGTGACAGCGTACATTAGTGCTATGTGAATGTGCTAAATTATTTCCTGATTTTTTTGGACATTTGAAAGTGTGCTAAGCGAGTCTGGTGCACCCGTAGCACAAGAAGCCCTGGTGCACCAGATATGTTCTCTAGGAGACCCTGGCTGGGCTTGTTCTAAAAAACCATCTAAAAGGTGACCATGGTGATCTTCTCTTCGGTGGGGTTCCATGGTCAATCTGGTCACTTCATCTCTCGTAGACCATGGGGGTGGCTTTGCTCACCTTCCTAGCCTCGGTAGAGAGGGTGGCGGGGTAGAACCAGAGACTGATCGTGGGATGGGTGATGTATTTTTAGCGACGACAGACATAAAATACTACCTCCGTTTCATAATGTAGTGCATATATATTTTCTAAAAAAATCAAACTTTACAAACTTTGACTAAGTTTATAGAGAAAAACTATTTATATCTACAGTAGCAAATATATGCAATATGAAAGTACGGCTTGTGATATATCTAAAGATATGTATTTTGTATTCTAGATGTATTGCGAGATTGAGCTGATAAAGCACTCCATAGACCATACTGGAGATTGAACTGAGAGCACGAGACAGGGAAACTGGGTCAGATGGATACAGATAATCCTCGGCTATTTCAAAGGATAAAGCAAGATAGTTGGCATGCATGTGGGAACTCATCATCAACATTAGTAGTACGTGATAATTAATTAACTTTGCACAGAGACGGGAGCTTCCTTTGCTCTAATTAGCACCTTAATTTGTTCTTGCCGTGTTGTTAGAGTATAAAGGGCGAATCTTGTACTAACAATATCTGTCAGTTTATTCTAAAAGGGAAAGCTCCGATTAACCCTCTTCAGGAGCACAAGGCATGCTTGCCGTGTCCCTTTAATCCTCAGAGATTCATTAATTACTCCATCACGCATACATATAGTACTTCGCTCTGCTCTGTCACCAAGCAAGAAGTAGTACTTCAAAACCAGCAAACGCCATGCCTTTCTAAACCACACCTGAATTCTTCCATCCACCAATCTATCTCTGATCAAGCATTTCATCTGCGAGATCGAGTAGAGAGTCGGAGACAAGGAGGATCAGCAATGGCCGAGTCGGCCGTTAGCGCCGTGCTTGGCAACGTGAGCACTCTCGCGGTCCAGGAGACCACATTCTTATGCGGAGTAAACCTTGAAGTGGGGTTCTTGAAAGAGGAGCTGAAGCGGCTAAAGAGCTACCTTGAATCCGCTGACGCCAAATGGAGATCGGGAGACAAGCTTGTGGCTACCTTGGTCAGTCAGATCAGGGATGCAGCATATGAAGCCGAGAATGTCATTGAAGCGGCAGACTACATGGAGAAGAGAAACAGGCTCAAGAAGGGCTTCATGGGTGCCATCTCGAGGTATGCTCGCTTGCCAAGTGACCTGATTTCCCTTCATAAAGTTGGTGCTGAAATACAACGCATAAGAAGGAAGATTACTGAGATATTTATTAGTGCAGACCGTTTGAAAATTAATGTGGATATTGGTGCTGCTGTAGAAAAGGTTAATGTTGAGGATGAGTTTCCACTAGATTATGGCCCTATGCACCAAAACTTTGAAGATATTAACCTTGTTGGTTTTGAGGATGAGCACAAAGAAATAGTTGACAAGTTAGTCGACAAAGAGGACATAATTCTTAGTGTTGTCTCCATAGTTGCCATGGGTGGGGCGGGAAAAACAACACTCGCTAGAAAAGTATACACTTCATCTAGTGTCAAACAACACTTTGAGGCAGCTTCTTGGGTCACTGTATCTCAAAAATTCAAGGCCATTGATTTACTAAAGGATATTATGAAACAAATAATGGGGGGCAAAGATGAGTTAATTGCTAAGATGAATGAGTATGAGGTGGGAAAGGAGATCCATGATTTTCTTTTGCAAAAAAGATACTTGGTAGTTCTTGATGATGTGTGGGAAACCGACACATGGGACCAGATAAATAAAACGGTTAAAGCTTTTCCAGATGCAACTAATGGCAGTAGAGTACTATTAACCACCCGGAAGGAAGATGTTGCAAATCATGTCCAAATGCCAACCTATGTTCATCATTTGAAGAAGTTAGATGAAGAGAAAAGTTGGGAACTATTTAGTTGCAAAGCTTTACCATCATACAGAAGGTCTGTCATGCACGACGTGGAAGAGTTTAAAAAACTTGGGAGAAAGCTTGCAAAGAAATGTGATGGGTTGCCACTGGCACTTGCAGTTTTGGGGGGTTATCTATCAAAAAATATGAATGTACAAATATGGTCTGATATACTCTCTGATTGGCCATCAACCAAGAATGGACAGCTGATGCGAGACATACTGGCTCGCAGTTACAAGGACCTGCCAAATCATTATTTAAGAGCTTGTTTTCTCTATCTTGCTGCTTTTCCCGAGGACTACATAATATATGTGTCGGGTCTTATTGAATTATGGATAGCAGAAAACTTCATTCCACATACACCAAATCATATACTAGAAGAAACAGCACGGAATTATGTGACCGAGTTGGCTCAGAGAAGCTTGGTACAAGTTGTTGATAGAAGTAGGGCACATGGATGGATTGATGGAATAAGAATTCATGATATTCTACATGACTGGTGCACGGAAGAAGCAAGACAAGATGGTTTTCTTAATGCCATCAACAAAACTGCAGGTCAGGCTTGTCTCCTGATCTCTTCCTATTAATTGATTCCATTTTCTATTTTGCTATTTGTACTTGTATGTGGCTAGCTTCTTTCTGACATATGGTGCACTCTAAAAAAATTGCAGGCCAAGCTGGTGCATCGTTATCATCTGATAACTTGATATCTTATCGTTTTAGTTTTCAAACTTTTAGTGATCATATTTTATGTGCGACGCCTAATGTCCGAAGTCTGCTTGGCTTTGAGCTTGAATCAGTGTCCCTTCCTAAGCTGAGATTCCTAAGAGTTGTTTGCATTGAAAATTCAACACTAAAAGGTTTCTCTAGTGTAATTGGTGGGTGCATTCACATAAGATTGCTTAGGTTGAGAAATTGTGAAGATGTGGTGCTCCCTTCTTCAATTGGAAAACTTCTTTACTTGCAGACTATAGATCTCAGACGCGCGGAATTCGAGTCAGTGGTACCAAACTCTTTGTGGGATATCCCCACTCTAAGGCATGTTTACCTTGGCGGTGGGTTTTCTCCACCACCACCTGCAAGGAGTGTGCGACTACGACACAATGAGCTCCAGACCTTTGAGTATATTGGTGAGGCTGGCACTGATTTCCGCTCTCATGACCTGGTGATTTTCTTGGGCCAGATGAATCAACTAACAACCTTCGCCTTGTGGATGCGCCCCAATATACCAGCGGAGGTGCTCAACATATTTGCAAACATGCCTCACCTGGTCGATATTTATCTCGGCCAATTTGATGTGCTGGACAAGCTGCCTGCTGAGTTCCCACAAAGCGTACGTCGTCTTGTTCTACATGCTGATGTCATAAAACAAGACCCGATGCCGATCCTGGAGAAACTTCCCCGTCTGGTGGTGTTGGAGTTGGGTGGGTACAGAGGTCAAACCATGTGCTGCTCTTCCCAAGGGTTCCCTCGGCTGCAAGAGTTAGCACTTGGTAGTTTTTCCACCGAGGTGTGGAGGATGGAGGAAGGGACAATGCCAAAGCTCTTCCACCTGGTACTTTGGCGGTGTGAGAAGATAAGCGAGCTCCCCGTGGGGTTGCTGCACCTTCCATCACTCGGTCACCTGCAGCTGCGCTATATGCCCCGGATTTCTAAAGATGACATCACACGAAAGGAGCTCCGGCAGAAAGGATGCGAGGTATACATACATATACGCAGCTTAAGCGTAGTTAATTTGCCACACCTTTCATTTTCAATGATGTCTATAATTCTGCTTGTCTTATGAGCATGCTTTGTTTTTTGCGCAGGTAGAAAGATATTAGGGGGCGACTGCAGATCTGTGGGGTGATTGCAGATCGACACGACAACCTCTCTCCTCCAATGGCCCCTCGCTCCTCCTGCTTCTCCGTCTAGAATCTAGATCTGCCCTCCCGACGCCAATGTCGCCGCCTCCTCGTCCTCCGATGCCGTCCGTCGTGTACAAGATGGAGCTGAGGTGGTCTAGGAGAGGCCGCTGCCCATCGCAGACCTTCATCCCCGGTGCCAAGGTCGCTCCACCATCAGCCCCCTGCACCTCGCCCAAACTCCAAGCCTCTTTCCCTCTACCGCTCCTTGTTCCCGGCTGCTTCCTCTCGTCCCGTCGGTCCCGCTTCGATCACGATGGAGAGACGGTGGTGGTGACTCCAAGACTGTGGTGGCGCATGTTGGATGGGCGGCGAGTTTGGTGGAGCGTGACAGATCGGTCGGGGTGGTGGGTGTGTGGTGGACGGGAGAAATCCCTGTTGGCTTGGCCGGCACCGACGCGACGCCGCCCGTGGGCGCCGTCATTCCTTCCTGAAGGGTGTCGGGTACCCCCCCCCCCCACCCACTCCCCCTCGCGTACCGGGGGAAACCCTTCGACCTGTCCGGGAAGCAGCGTCGTCATCGTCGCGTTCCTTCTTGAAGGTGTTGCTTGGTATGCGTGGGTCCGAAGCGCTAGGAGTGTGGTGGATATCTGTGGAGGGTGCAGCGGTTGCGGATCATCGTCGTTTCCATTAATCTGACTCTGTTGTCATTCTTTTCTTTTGTATTTTCTCTTCCGTTTCTTTTGGGCGTGACTGTGCTGCTTTCGCCCCATCACCCATCGTTGGTTGTATCGGTTGGTTGCTTTGTAATACAAAGCGGGGAACCCTTTTTCAGCATGTACCATACATAATGTATGTTTTCCTTTTTTTGTGTGTGTTTTTTGTACCGTGGCTTGGCCAGTGGATTCATGGTACTGTGCAGGTCTGTCATGTACTTATGTTTCTCGTTTCATGATCGATGAACAAGTAATCACCTGACTTGATTCATACCTGTATAGATCCTTCTGTTAATCTGTGCATCAAGTGCTGCAGGTTTTCGATTTTCTGCTTGCTTGAATCTGGACATGAATGCAGCCATTTCAAAACCTTCACTCAGGTACAACAGCCTGTGGAAAAAGATCCTTCCAACTAGCATCTTCGATTAACACTTGAAAAATGATTGTAAAAGAAAAACACTTGAAAAATGAAAGATGCTTTGTGATACAATTTCCTTTCACTAGGAAAAATTCTGAATATTTCATGTAAAAAAATCATAATATTGAGAACACAAGAAGCAACTCTATGTCCTGCGAACATATAACTCAATGAAAAAGGAAAAATAGAAGCTCTTTTCAATAGGCACAAGAACTTTGCATGATCACAGCCAGAACCACACACAGAGAGACGGTAACCAGTCATAAGAGCATGCACAAAGAAAGAAACCAACACATCCCCCATCCACACAAATCAATGGTTTGTGCACTGGTACCAACAGCAAGTCAACAACAGTCGGTAACCACAATTTTGTTTTGCTTTTCTCCCTCGCGTTTTTTACAGTTGTGCCTCCTAAGATAAACCCACAAGCGAACCAGCAAGGAACGAGTAAATTGGGTCAGATGTATAATTAGCCGATGTATAATCCTGGTACATTTCAATGGATCACCAGCAAAAAAAATATGTTGGTATTCCTGCAGAAACACCCTATGCAGACAGTGACGACGACGAGGAGTCCTCACGGCGGGCCAGCACACAGTCCTCCAGCAAGTTGGTCAGCTGAGAGGTGTAGAGCCCCGGATTGCAGCGGAAGTGGTCGACGTGAGGGGACGACACAAAGTCGCACGACCTCACCTCACACCCTGCTTTCCGTTGCCTCTCCACGAATGAGTCCACTGACTTTGCTGGGATAACCCGATCGGTGGACCTGTATATGTACAGCTGAGGGCAGTTTGGTTGGTTTGAGGTACAACTGAGGGCAGTTTGGTTGGTTTGAGGACAAAAGCTGCATAACACCAGACAACCTCCTGCAAGAAATTGAAAACAAAATGTTGATTAATAGCACTATGCAGTGATCTACTGCATTGACAGGTTCTATGATAGTGTTACACTATTTCGGTAACTGGGTAGTTCTTATTATTTGTGATCAGATGTCAGCTACATCACGAGACATGGCGTGTTATAATGGATGATGGGGGGCAGAAGTACTGCGACAGTCAGTTGCATGGTTTTACTGCATTTGCAACAGATTTTATGACATTCTTACACTATTTCTGTAATAGGTACTCCCTCCGTCCGAAAAAACTTGTCATCAAAATTGATAAAAATGGATGTATCTAGAACTAAAATACATCTAGATACATCCCCTTTTATCCATTTTGATGACAAGTATTTCCGGACGGAGGGAGTATTTTGTTATCAAAGCTCAGTTACATCATGAGCCATGGCATTTGACATAATATAATCGATGATGACAGTAATACTGATGAATCATCAAACAAACAATGGACTCTTCTATGAGTCAGATGCCATGCCTCACATTTAAACACAAATCCATTGAAAAGGCTTAGAGAATTTGGACATTGTTTACAAGGCTGAAAATGCACAGAACTCCTGCATATATATGTGGATGACCTGCATACCTATTTATAGCCAGATAGTTCAGAACAACATCAAAAAACTTCTTCAATGCAGATAGTAGAACAACCTCGGTAGCTGCTGGTCTGATATCTCTTTGAGAATCCACAACTACGATGTTAGACCTTGTATTTGATACAGCTCCTTACGTTGCCACACTTTCGTTATGATAGCAGCCGAGAAACCTAGAGCCCACACCTAAGTTCAGAAAAAAGAACACAACAATGAAATAACACTATGTCTATGTTCAAACACACCGTTGTTCTGTGTGGTGTTCAAAAAAATGATTGAGGAACATAGAGTAAATGACAGTATATGCGAACAAAGAAAGAGAAAACACAATTGACGACACATTCGTTCGGCATAAACAATGAAATTTGGATGTGCAGAATTTACAAAGAGAATGTTTCTATAAGATTTCAATAAACACCTAATACCATTCACGTGAGGTTGGCTACAGTTTTTACCTGAGAATCCGGGCCAGCAACAGGCGTTGAATCAACTACGGAACCCTTAATTTTCTCCACCGCCGAAGGATCCTGCTGCTGCAAGTTCTCCAGTATGACGAAATAGCTACAACAGCAACAAAAAGCCATAAATAAGCTTGAAAAAACTAAAAGGGTTTCAGTAAATTGCAATGTTTTAAATAGCTAGTGGGCTATGGAAAATAGTGGCGGGCCTCCAAATAAGCTATAGCGAAGCTATAGGCCTATAGCGAGCTAAAACAGGCTATAGCGGGCTATTTATGAAGGCGACCATTTAGCGGCACCATGCCGAAAAGGCTATAGCGGGATATTGCGAAGCTATAGCCGGCTATTTAAAACTATTGATAAATTGTTGATGCGAGAAATTCAAATAGAGTGTACATACCAAAGCCAACCCGTGTTACTGAAAGTATGAAAAACTATCTTCTTCTCACTCTCCTCCCGGACACAGCATCCCCACATTCTTCTCAGCCCTCCCTCTGACGTTATAGCTGACGATCTTGGACGTTATAGCTGACGATCTTTGACGTGGGGACGTTATAGCTGATGTCAGGAACTCCCTGGATGTGTAGTGATCGGCATATCTCTTGAGATGCTTCTGCTTCGAGCCCAGACACCCGAGCAAAACCACCATCGTTCGGGACTTATCTGAGAAGCCACTTCACACCCTACCCTAGGGTCAAGCAGATGCCAACAGTACGGAACATCCAACGAGGACGAGGAGGAAGGGATCGCCGGCATCGCTGCCTCTTACTCTGACGAGATCTTGGCAAACTTCGTGTAGCACCTGCCATCCTGGCTCTCAACAACCAGATTCAGCCAATGAGGAGGAGCTGATGTCTGGTACTCCCTCTGTTCACTTTTATAAGACCTTGAAGACATTTCAGACAATGTACAAAACAGCCCATTTTGAGCTGTCTGAAATGACTTACAAAAGTGAACGGAGGGAGTATATATTTATCCTTCCCTGCACTGGGTGTTTGCACTAGATCACTAGCAGTAGGAAAATGGTAGCAATCTGCACTAGACACTCCGAGCCATTTTCCTCTTCTTGTTACTTTGGACAGTCTCTTCATAGCACCTGCATCATAAACAAACACAACATAACTGCATAGTAATGAGCCTCGAGAAAAGCAAGAGGGTTTCGACGAAAACAATAGAGCAGGTTTCACCATATGATAGCACCTGCATCATAAACAAACACACCATAACTGCATAGTACTTCTTCAGCCAAACTGACCAAATACTTAAATGGCTCGGAGTTGGCCGCGAGCCACCGAGGCTCCTCGATGCTGGCGCTGCTCTCTGCGGCCGCGGAGGTGGGGTTTCGCCAGCGGCGGGCGCGTGGCGTGGCTCTCCATGAGAAAGAGCAGAGAGCGGAGGGGGGAGAGAAGGGATTTTTCATGTTTGTGGCCTTCATTCTCACAAGACCACGAGGTATATATGCACGCACTCGAATGCTATTTATTCACTAAAAAAAGCTATTTATCCCAAGAGCAACTAGTTGAGGAGCGCTTGTTTGGGAGCCTCGCCAAGTGCCACTTGGGGTGGGCTGCGAGCACGCCACTTGACGCGCTCTCAGCCGTCGCCACGTGTCGCGCTCTGGGCGCTTCCTTTGAATTGTTTTTATTTTTTCGCTCGCATTTTCAGCCTTTTAGATAGGTTTTTTCCTTTTTTTGCCCTTTCGGTTTTTCCACCGGCCTTTCTTAGCTTTTCACGCGAAAAACATGTTTTATTTCTCTTCCGCGAGAGGCACGGTTTTGCTTCCGCAAAAGGCATAGATTTGCTTCCGCAAGATGCACGGCCGTGCCTCTCGAAAATGAGAAAAAAAATGCGTTTTCTCTTCCTTTTCCTTCCGTGAGAAGCACGGTTTTGCTTCAGCGAGAGATACAGATTTGTTTCCGCCAGAGGCATGGTTGTACCTCTTGGAAACAAAACAAAAAAACATGTTTTCTCTTTTTTTTTGCGAGAGAAACAGATTAGCTTCTGCAAGAGGCACGGCCGTGCCTCCCAGAAATGAAAAAAAATATGTTTTTTCCTTACGTGAGAAGCATGGTTTTTCTTCTGTGAGAGGCATCGATTTGCTTCCACGAGAGGGACGGTCGTTCCTCCCGGAAACGGCTTTCGTAAAATGAAAAAAAAGTTCTCTCAGTGTGGTTTTTTTGTCTGTTTTTTTTTGTCAAAAAAGTTCGTCAAAACCTAGCAACATAGGATCTAGTTTTGAAGACCTCGACGCGAGGAATCCAGCGGTGAAAATGGTTTGAGAATTGGATGCACTGTTTAAGAGAGAAAACATTTTGAATGAATAGATCTACGAAAAAAGGGAAAACTGCTCGGTTGCGACAAGTCACGCACATGCAACACGCCACTTGCCGCAACCTGGAAGGTGGAAGTAATCTTTGAAAGGAGTATTTCTTAATTAGTGAATTCAGTTTATCCCTTATTGTGAGCAATAAGATTCGCGTCACTATCGCTATGAGCGTTAAGCTGGGACGGCCCAGAAAGACCGTGTTCGCTTGAGTTGGACGGGTTCATGAATGGTTTCTCGCCAGTTTAGGGATAGTTTTTATCGGTTTTCGGAACCTAGGTTTCTGAAAAAAAATTCCTGCTTTTTTCTTTTTTTTGAATTTCCTTTTTTCATTTTCATTTTTTATATAATATACATAAAATTTAGAAAAATGGTCAAAATCTTCAAATTTTGTTTGGACTTTCATAAATTGTTTGTTTTTTCCTAAAAACAACTGAATTTAAATATTGTTCATGTTTTTTCCAAAAAATGTTCAGGTTTTCCAAGAAACATTGGGAATTTTCAAACTCTATTTGCAATTTCAAACAATGTTCACAAATTTGAAATGTTTTTTCTGCACATTTTTTCATGTCTGAGAATAATTTTTTTAATTAATTAATATTTTTCAAGTTCGCAATTTTTTTTGAGTACGTGATTTTTTTTAAAAGATAGTGAATAATTTTTGAACTCACAAATATTTTTTGAACTCACAAACATTTTTTAAAATTCCTGACTTTTTAAATGCAAACATTTTTTGAAAATTTTAACAATATTATGTTTTAGTTCATTTTGAAATTGGTGAACATTTGTTTGAATTCGTAAACATTTTTTGAACTCAAGAACTTTTTTCTATGTTGTGAACATTTTTGGAATTTTTGTGACATTTTTTAGTTAGTTACCGACCTAGGAAAAATCAAATGACCGAAGTAGAAAAACACCTCGGAAAAAAGGTGAAAATTGCGTTATTGGGCCGCCTAATAGCGGAAGACTTCCAGCAGCAACGTGAGCCGTCGCGGTCGCTACGAGCGATACATATCATCGCCCATATATTCAAGGAATGTCATGCATTCAAAAATATATGGTTAGCCACAGTAGTATAGCACAAAGCGTTCCGGCTTTGCGATGGAGGGGCTTCTTTGCGGCGGTTCCTATTTGATGCTCAGTACGTCGAAATGTCGAGGAAACGCACAGGAAAACCAAGCTAACGACCATAGTGGGTCCGCCACGTTAGCCATAGCACCAAGCGTTCCGGCTTTGCGAAGCTTTCAGAAGGTTTCTGTTTAAATTTTATCGCTTTTGGTAACCTTCTAAAGGTTCTGGTCCAATTTTTTCTGTTCTTGTTTTTTTATTTTTTATTTTTTCAAATGTTCAGATTTTTCAAAATTGTTTGGAATTTTAAAAATGTTCACAAATTTTTAAAATTTGCTTGTTTACATTTAAAGAAAAGTTGTTTACATTTTTCAATAAAAGATTCAATATTTTCAACAACAGAACATGTTTTTCAGAAAAAATTAAAAAGTTCAGATATTTTCGAAAATGTTCGCATTTTCGTAAAAAAAGTTCTCGAATTTTAAAAAGACGTTCACGTTTTCAAAGAAGTTCTCAAATTTTCAGAAAAATGGCCACATTTAAAAAATAATAATTTAAAAAAATAAAATTGATAGTAACCCAAGTC
>NC_041393.1:769347524-769348293 GCF_002162155.2 Triticum dicoccoides | reverse complement strand
TGCACGTACGTACCCTAAGCCGGTGGTGAGGTGGGACGGGCAGAGGAGGAGACAGCGCGGTGGTGCAGTAGGCCGGAGGTGAGTTGAGGAGGAGTCGGCATGGCGGGGGCGAGATGGCTAGGGTAACTGTTGGGGAACTGCATGGAAAAGAAAAAAATTCTACTCACACGCAAGATCTATCCGTGGAGATGCATAGCAACGAGAGGGGAGAGTGTGACGTACTCTTGTAGACCGTAGGCGGAAGCGTTTATTACGCAATTGATGTAGTCGAACTTCTTCGCGATCCAACCGATCAAGTACCGAACATACGGCACCTCCGGGTTCAGCACACGTTCGGCTCGATGATGTCCTCGTCTTCTTGATCCAGCAAAACGGGCGAAGTAGAGGATGAGTTTCAGCAGCACGACGGCATGGTGGCGGTGGTGGTGATGCTATCTCCGTAGGGATTCGCCTAAGCACTCCAAAAATATGACCGAGGGACGAAACTGTGGAGAGGGCGCCGCACATGGCTAAGAGATTGTCGTGGCCTATGTGTGGCGCCCCCTCCCTCATATATATAGGTGGGGGGAGAGGGGAGGCATCCAGCAGGCGCCCCAAGGGTGTCCGCCGGCCCCCTTGGGCTCCTGCCCTATGGCGACCCCCCTTACCTTGTTTGCACAAGGGGGGAAGGAAAGGGGGAGAGGGAAGGAAGGGGAGGCCGACTCCCCCCTTTCCTTCTCTCCCCAAGGGTTGCGGCCTTAGGAGGGGCGCGCCAGCCCCTTGTGGGCTA
>NC_041393.1:769339185-769347330 GCF_002162155.2 Triticum dicoccoides | reverse complement strand
GGGGGGTTCCCGGAACCCCTTCCGGTGATCGATGACTACCCGGTACCTTCCGAAACTCTTCCGGTGTCCAAATAGCATCGTCCTATATATCAATCTTTACCTCCGGACCATTTCGGAGCTCCTCGTCCTGTTAGTGATCTCACCTGGGACTGCGGACAATATTCGATCACCAAATCATATAACTCACATAACATATTGTTAACGAACTTTAAGCGTGCGTACCCTACGGGTTCGAGAACTATGTAGACATGACCGAGACACCTCTTTGGTCAATAAACAATAGCGGAATCTAGATGCCCATATTGGTTCCTACATATTCTATGAAGATCTTTATCGGTCACACATTATGACAACATACATAATTCTCTTTGTCTATCGGTATGTTACTTTCCCGAGATTCGATCATCGGTATTTTTGTACCTAGTTCAATATTGTTAGCGCCAAGTCTCTTTACTCATTCCGTAATACATTGGCTCGTAATTAACTTCTTAGTCACTTTGCTTGCAAGCTTCTTCTGATGTGTACTACCGAGAGGGCCCAGAGATACCTCTCCGATACATGGAGTGAAAAATCTTAATCTCGATCTATGCCAACTCAACAAACACCTTCGGAGATACCTGTAGAGCATCTATGATCACCCAGTTATGTTGTGACATTTGATAGCACGCTAGGTATTCCTCCAGTATTCTGGAGTTGCATGATCTCATAGTCGAAGGAATATGTATTTGACATTAAGAAAGCAATAGCAATAAACTGAACGATCATATGCTAAGCTAACAAACGTGTCTTGTCCATTACATCATTCTCCTAATGATGTGATTCCATTATCAAGTGACAACACATGTCTATGGTTAGAAAACCTTAACCATGTTTGATCAATGAGCTAGTCTAGTATAGGCTTACTAGGGACACAATATTTGTTTATGTATCCACACATGTATTTAAGTTGCCGATCAATACCATTCTATCATTAATAATAAACCTTTTATGTATCCACATATGCCAGTGCGTTGCAATGGGGGAGAATTTTTTTTGCAAGAAGCAACAGGAAAGATAATTGATGTGTCATCCAAAAAAAGGGTCTCCGCAATGGTAGGCGACAGAGCAAGGAGTTATGGTCTTCTCGCTAGACATATTTGACATGCAAAATCTTGATAGTGGTGGGGTTGGTTGGCGTGGTGGTGAGCACCCAGCTCATGCATTTTTTCCTTCGGGTTCGCCTTCATCTCGCGGTTGTGCCTGCCTCCTCATTTGGTGGCTGCGCGAGGACCTTCATGACAGGTTTCTTTGACCACTCTCTCCTACACCGGCGTAACCGGGTGGATTATTAATTGAAGCACATAAATCCGGTTTCATTAGCATAATCAGGCATGAATGTCCCTTCTTTATGCTGGTTTATTCTCTTCGATTATTTCAGTGCTCAAGTGCCCACAATTTTGCTCTAATTAAAGTCGAACAACATATTCTCTTTTATTGACACATGCCTACGATTTCTTTCATTTATAGTCAACCAGCATAGAATGAACGCGCATAGCTAACCAATGGCCAGCGCGAATATTTAAGAAATTACCATAGAGAAAGATTAGAAATATATTTTTGTTTTTTAACATTCAAAAAAATAAGAATTGGTGAATATTCTTCAAAACGTGAACATTTTTTTAAATCCCGAACAATTTGAACAAATGCAAAGATTTTTTTTGTCAAATCCAATATTTTGGAAAAACACAAACAAAATTAGAAATATGGATTTTTAAAAAATTCACATTTTTTTAAAAACATGAGAATTTTATAAAAGCATAAATATTTTTAATTTTTTCGTTTTTTAAGGGGGGGTATTCAAACCAATTTGAGAAGATAAATTCTTAGACGCGAACATTATTTTTGGATTTGTGAACATTTAAGAAGGAATATTTCCAAATATGGAACAATTTATAAAATGTAAATTTAATAAAACAAATTTCAAAGAATTTTTGAAGAACAAAAACATTTTTCTATACATGAGAAGTTTTATTAAAAAGGAGAACATTTATTGAATACTGAGAAAATTTAACCCGGGGATTTTGTTAAAAGTTTTGAACATTTTTCAAAACAGGAACAGAGTTTTGGAATTTTGACCATTTTTTGAGTATTTGAACAAAAATTAAAATTGTGAATATTTTTGTAAATTTTTAGGTAACAAAAAATTAAAAAATAAGGAAAAAAGAAAAAATATATAAAAGGGAAAGAGAAAGGAACAGAAAAAATAAAATTAGAAATGGAAAAAAAAGGGAAACGGGCCGGCCTGGTCTTAGGCTTCCTGTGGGAAGCTTCAGCTGTTTATGTCTCCATGCAAAAAATAAGGTCTTTACAAATGCGTGGGAAATATAATTGGGCTGGCTTCGTAGGGCCGGACCGCGCACGCGGACCAATTGCAGAATTCTGGGGAAACATTTTTAAGTTTCTAGCAGATAGACGCACAAAAATTTAGTACCACCTCGGATATATAAAAGAAATTCAATGGTGAACGGACGAAAAAATTGGAGAAATGCACCTTGCTTTGTTAGTAGATATAGATATAGACAACAATAAACTGAATGATCATATGCTAAACTAACGGATGTGTCTTGTCCATTACATTATTTTCTTAATGATGTAATCCCATTATCAAGTGACAACATATGTCTACGGTTAAAAAACCTTAATCATCTTTGATCAATGAGCTAGTCTAGTAGAGACTTCTAGGGACACGGTATTTGTTTATGTATCCACACATGTACTTAAGTTTCCGATTAATACAATTCTAACATTAATAATAAACCTTTTATCATGAACAAGGAAATATAATAATAACAACTTTATTATTGCCTTTAGGTTATATTTCCATCAGTAACAGTTGAACCGCCGCGCACACGTCTATTTATAAAATGGCGGGGGGAGATGAAGGTGAAGGGGCATGAGTATAAGCCGAGTGCTTTCTTTTGCGTACACGGTTTACATGTAAGCGGAGTATGTCATTAGAGAACACTCGGCTCAAGTGCGGTGAGGATGGCCATGTGACAGGTGCTTTGCCGAGCCTCGGGTGTAAGCCAAATGTTTTTTGCGGAATATGCCGAGTTTTCGTTATAAGCCAAGTGTTTTTTGAGTTGTACTCGGCTTACTCTGGTGTATGCTGAGGGCCCTGTGGTTGCCGTGTGTTTTTTTGCATGGTACCCGAGAAATAGCACTTGGCTTATGCCCAAACACTAGACAACACATATTTTTCCCGTAGTGTTTACAGTGCTTTCTTGTGCATGTAATTATCTTGTAGTCGTGTTGTAATTGTTTGCATTTGCAACTAAGTGAGAATTAGGACTCTTTAGTCTTGACTCAATGTAAACCGCGTGTAATACTGTTGTACGGTCACTAGTAGAAAAAGGGTCTAATGTGCAGCTCATTAGTCCCGATTTGTATTAGTGCCAGTTCCAACGGCTAGGCGGGCCGCTCTCAGTAGTACCGGTTCATGGCGAATCTTTAGCACCGGTTCGTGCCACAAACCGGTACTAAAGAGGTTGTCAGACTGAGGCCCCTCCTGCACCTTTAGTACCGGTTTGTGTCACGAACCGTTAGTAAAGGTCATCCTACATATAAACCCTTCGTCCAGCTCGCTCTGTTCTTTCCCCTTTTACCTCTCCTCTCTGTTCTTCCCTTCTTCCCTCGAGCTCATCATACATTTTGCTCAAATTTTGTCAAGATTTGAAGGCCCCCATCGATTCAAGTGATCACAAAGGTTAGCAACTTTGTCCTTTCATCTCTCATTGCAAGATTAGCTCTTGCAATGCTTTATATAGTGATTAATTTGTGGGTTTTAGTAATTTGGGAGGAATTATATGTGGTAGTTTATTTGATTTATATGCAATTCGAGCTCAAAATAACTCTTATTTTGCATATGTAGGTGTGGTTTACTTAGTGTCTTCCTGTCTCTGTCGTAACCACCGTCGATCGTCCGCACCGACCCGTCGTCGGCACCACCTTATAGTGAGCCTCTTGTTATTATCTTTTTTATATAAAAAAGCATGTTTGTGTAATTTAGATATATAGTTACTTGTATAATTATCTTACCCGTACGTTGTTTGTTATACATAGTGCCATAGTTTTGATATCCGTCCCCGTCGGTCCTCGTCTGTGTTATGATTCGGATGTGGTATATTCTCTTTTAAAACTATTTGTTGCATTTCGTGTTTATGACAAATTATGCCCATCAAGTTGACATAGATATTTTTATCTAGGAGGTATGTAAACTGGAAATTCCAACCGACCCTGTTGTCGAGAGGTTAAATTTAGTTGAAAGAGAAAACGAGTATTTGAAAGAAAAATTGAAAAGAATTGAGGGGGAGAAGATGGAATTGGAGTTGCATGTTGCCGATGTCGTAGATGATCACAAGATCAAGATGGAGAAAATGCGGTTGAAGATTAGAAAGATTAGAAAATATGCCATTGATAGTGAGGCTTGGTATCATTATTGTCGTGGTGGGCGCATGGCAAATGCCATGGGATGGATAAAGAGAGGAGGAGGCTCGAGGGCACTTGTGGGCTCCAGAGGCAGGGTTGGCATGAGCGAGCGCAGGACGCAAGACATACCCAGGTTTGAGGATCTCCGGAGAGATAATACCCTTAGTCCTGCTGAGTGTGGTTGATATGCAATAGTACAAGGTTGCTCCTTGAGCTGTATGGAGGAAGAAGGGAGGCTGACCAAGGCTTAGGCCGCTCCTTCTTCCCTGGTGCGTTCTACTGATCGATGGCTGGTTTCCTATGTGCTTACTGCTTGTCTCTTCTGCCTACTTGCCCGTGTATGCGAGGGCTCCTGGGGGGTTTTATAGACCAACCCCCCAGGGGTACAATGGTAATGTTATGAGTTCATGGGTCCGCGTTGTCAGTGTTTGAGGACCCGGGCTGGGACCCACTACGGGCATGTGGTTCGCCGGGTTTCCCTAGGTGCGGGACCCGCGTGCCTAGGGGGACTGTGCGCTGTCTTGTCGATCGTCAGGGCGTGGCCGAGTCGAGTCGGGTACAGTGGCGCCCCGTCAGGTCACCGCTTGCTGTCATCAGCGGTGATGATGGGGGCACTGTTGCCATGCCATGCCTGGTCAGCGGGTAGGTGAGGGGCACTGTTGCCACACTCCAGCTGACTAGAGGCATGGGTGGCGCATTGTTTCCTTGGTCATCAGTGGATCAAGACTCGTCCCATCATACGACATGGATGGGACGGGAGCTGACCTGTGGCTGGGTTGCGGAGCACGCCACGGGGGAGATGGCTTATTGGGGAATCCTTGATTGTGCCGGGTTCGGCTGTCTCGTACTGGTTGTCGAGGCTGAGTCGAGTTGCCTAGCCGGATTGGAGAGTTCGGCTGGGTCGCGGGGCCTGGCCGGGTCGAGCGACCCGGCCAAGCGCGTGCCGGCTTGAGGGGTGACGCTGGCCCCGTTGTTTTTGAAAAGGATCCGGGTTCCGTTACCTGCCCGGGGTTCATCCCACCGACAGTAGTCCCTGAAGCTGTGAAGGTCCGCCGTCTTTGGAAGGGAGGGCCTTCGCAGTTTCCCCCTTAAGCAAGGCGAATTCTGCGAGCGCCGGGTCCGGCAACACCCACTGTGTACCGGGTTTTTTGGAAACAGGATCGCGGCATCCCGGCGGTGGCGGGAACCGAGGAGTCCATCGAATCTTGGGGCAATCCCTCGGGCTTCGCCCGGGCGCCACGTGGTGCCCGGAAGTCGGAGGGGCCTGACAGGCCACGCGCGTGATGGGACTAGGCGATGGGCTGGGGCCCACTGCTGCGTGCCCTTGGCCGATGCATGCAGATTTATTGCGGCGTCCGGGGGTCGGTTGCTCTTTCCCATGCAGTTATTGCGCGCGTACGCGCTCACTTATTGCGGGGTAGTGGGAAAGGCGAGCGCAGACGATCCCACACTCCCACGTTCAAACCGAGGGTTATAAATTGGGGTGAGGGGGGCGGCGGGCATTATTCTCGCTCGCGCTCCCCTACCTCTTCGCCCTTACTCTGCTTCTTGCGACTGCCGCGCTGCGACGCCCGCTGCTTCAAGAAGAGCTCCGTCGTCGTCCATCTTCTTCTTCTCTCTCTTCTTCATCGATGGCGCTGCCGTCGGGCTATTGGATGGGCTCGACCGCCACCGTTGAGGACATCGCCTACCTCCGCTCCTCCCAGCGGTTGCCGTGGGAGACGGAGGTCTCCATGCGCCTGCAGCGGGACGAGCAGAGGCCGCAGCCGCAGTGCATGGAGCACGTGGTCTTCCTCCCGCATCTCGAGCGCGGGTTTGGGCTGTCGGCGAGCTCCTTCCTCCGCATGTTCCTGGAGTTCTTCAGGCTCCAGCCCCACCATCTTGGCACTGGCGCCATCGTCCAGCTCTCGGGCTTCGTCACCCTCTGCGAGGGGTGCCTGGGGGTCGAACCCACGATTGACCTATGGGCGCGCCTCTTCTCCCTGAAGCAGCAGGGGCCGACGGCCGGGGAGTTTGCCGATTGCGGCGCCGCCATCATCTCGAAGCTGTCGGGGGCGGACTGCCCCAAGATTCCGCTGGAGGATTCTGCCAAAAAAGTGGCAGAATTCCTTCTTCTCTGTCCGCAACCTAGGCGCGGACCGCATCAACCTTTCGGAATTGCCATCGGCTTGCCACGGGCGAAGATGAACTGGGGCTACTATCCCAGGAACCCGTCGCAGGAGATCCTCAATCTCTGCGAGCGGGTGGCGGTGATGAAGACGCGGGAGGGGCTCACCAGCAACGACCTCATCGCCGCGTTCATCACGCGCCGGGTTCTCCCGCTGCAGCGGTGCACCTGCCTCATCGGCGAGATGACCGGCCTTCAAGACCCCAACAGCATGGGAGCGACGCGCCTGGCGGCGGACCAGATCGCGCGACGGGTCAACGGCATCTCCAAGGCCAACCTGTGGGACGACTGGCGGTTGGGCAAGCTGCCGTATAGTCACGCAAACCCGGCGCCCCTAGTGAGTCTTTGGTCTTCGTACTTTGCTTCTGTGCACCTTCTTGTCCATCGCGACGCGACGCGGGAGGTACTTATGATTGCCATCCGGCACCCTTATGCCCGGGCTACGTAGCAAGTGGTGCGGGCGGCGTCGGAGGAGCCCGCGGACCACGGTAGAGGGGAGAAGGATGAGGTTGATGTCAGTGCTGAGAGCCGCGTGGGTGAGTCCTATCTTTTTTCCTTCTCTTTTGTGTTTCTTGAGTAAGCCGATGCTGATGCCAATGGCTGATGTAGAGGCGTTAGGCGGAGGAGGCGGCGACGCGGGTGGGGCCGGGTCGTCACGGGGAGCGGCGCCGAGCCGTCCGCATGGGAAGGACAACGTTGCGCCGCGGCCTGGGGCCCCGGAGTGCACGGCGGATCCAACCGGGAGTGCGAGGCCGGCCAAGAGGAAGCGTGGCACCGGGCGAGAGAGGCCGGAGGGGGCCGCCGTCCTGGTGTTGCCGGGGTAAGTTTCTTTTTCCTGCATCTGAGTAGCCGAGTCGGCTTTGTCTTTTTGGTCATTTCGTCTTTTCTTCAGGTCGCCGATCGCGCTGGTGAGGGCGGCAGCTGATGCCGCGGCCACTGAGAAGGCCGCATTCCGGAGGAGCCGGTCCGGCCCCGTTGACCAGGACGAGGAGGGGGAGCCGGCAGACCCGGACCTCGGCTTGGACCTAACCGACACCGAAGGCTTGGCCTGGCGGGACAGGAATAGGACTGAGGCGGAGCTAGAGACGGCGTCGGTCCGAGCCTGGACCGACGCTGCGGTGGCATGGGCGCGAGATGCCGGAGGGCACTGTGGTGACAGCGATGGTCTTCGAGCCGTCGTAGGTGAGGGAGCGCGGCCGAGAAGGCCGAGCTGACATGGTGGTCCTCGACCAGGAGGTCGTGGAGGTGGAGGACGACACCCCGCCGTGGGTCGACGCTATCGGGCGAGCAGAGGTCGACGGAGGCGGCGGTGACGCCGTCTTGGAGGAGGCGCCACGGATGGCGCCGCTGGGGACGCCGCGGGCGTCAGATGAGGCGTCGTAGGCCATCCTGGCTGCCGAGCTGGTGGTGGTGTCGCGGGTCGTCCCAGCATCTAGGTCCTCGGTGGCGCTGGAGAGGGCGCCGGAGGAGGTGCTGGCCGCGTCGGGGGCGGCCAGTGGGGAGCATGCCCT
>NC_041393.1:769337937-769339064 GCF_002162155.2 Triticum dicoccoides | reverse complement strand
GCAGCCGGCGCGGACCAGGAGCGCCGTGGTTTTCGAGCCCCAGACCCAGGAGGAGGCGGCGATGGACGCCGTCAGCCGCCACCTGCGCGGGCGGATTTATCGGCTTGAGGCCTTTGCCCAGGACCATGACCGCACCATTGATCGGGAGCGGCGCGGTACGTTGCTCGAAGCGCAGCACCTGGAAGGATCCTTCTCTAGTAAGTGCTTTTCTTGAGTTTCGCCAGGTTGGGGTCCAGCTTTTTGTCTTTGTTGTCCTTTTTCTGACTTGCTTTGTTTTCTGACAGGGGCCTTCCCGGAGACGCATCTGCTGGCGGAGGAGGCCGTTCGCTTCCAGCACGCCCCGCTGGGAGCTGTTGGCTCCGGGACCGATCCGCAAGTGGCGTGGACCTTCCCGGAAATCATGACCGCCGCTGAGGCCCACCTGCGGGTCCTTGGTGACTAGATAGGGCGGCTGTCCCAGGCCGGCACGGCGGTGACGGTGACCCTCTGGCCGGGCTCCGTTGCACCGAGTAGCTTCACGCGGTTGGCGCGCTCGATGGAGATGGGACCGGACCGGCTTCACGAGTGACGCGTCTCCGCCACTCGTGCTGGTGCCGAGATGGCACTCCGGTTTGCGCTGTCTTGGCACCCGGACCTACAGCTGGACGTGCTGATGGGCTAGCGGGCCGGCTCGGAGCAGCAGCTGCAGGAGCAGGCCGGCTGGATTGCTTCCTGGGCCAGCTACATCACCGAGTTCGCCTTCCACGACGAGTTCCACCCGGAGCGGGCGGAAGATGGCAGAGTCATGGCCGGCAACGATTGCGGCCTGCTTCTTCAAGACCCGGAGGTCAGCTCCGAGGAGATGGGAGTCTACCGTGATGGGGGTGCCGAGGAGGACACTGGTACCTCGCTGGACCAGGAGGCCACCAGGGGAGAGCCTTCGACGTCGCAACCCGGCGGTGGAGATGTCTGAGATGACCTAGTAGAACTTGTTAGGTAGTAGGTACACCCACCCACTGGGGGTTGCTGGGTGTAATGAACTCTGGCCGTGGGCCTTTAACTATTTATGTGATGTGTATATGCCGTGAATGTTTTAGCTCTTGCTTTTCGTTTTTTGAACCGATTTCTTGCACTTTTCCTTTCTCAAA
>NC_041393.1:769281259-769337708 GCF_002162155.2 Triticum dicoccoides | reverse complement strand
CCTTGACAAGGAGTTCAGCTCTTTGAAAGGAGCACGCAGTACGTAGGTTTTCAAAACGTTGAGCGCGAGTGAAACACCCACTGGGCCGGCTGGCGGCAACCCGGCGGAGACGGTTGGCGAGCAGCCGGTCGTGCGGCTATTTAAGTGACGGGCCGGGTTGATCGACCGGGTAGCCTTTGGACTTGGTGTTTGAAGCGCGCCGGAGCTCTGGACCGTTATGCTTACTAGCCGCCAGCCGAAGCCGGGTCTGTGGCTTAGGGCGAAGTTGGGAGCCGTGGCGTCCTTTGCTTATCAGGAATCACCAAGGAAGGCGGCGGGTGGCGACCGAGCCGGCCAGCCCCCGAGCCTCCGGGTCAAGCGAGTCGGACCGGTGGCCTAGTTCTAGAGCATAATGATGCATAAGAGTAGGGGACACAATAACTTGGTCGGCAAAAGGCAGCCCCCGAGCATCATTCGGGGACCCCATAGTTTCATACGTGTACAAAAGGCAGCGATACATACACTCGTACGGCTAACTGTAAAACGGGCGGAGGAGTTCCACGTTCCACGGCCAGGTCGTTTCTTCACCGGCATTGTCTCTCTTGCGCTTGTTTGACTTGTGTGCGTTGATGAGGTAGTAGGTGTTGCGGTCGCGCAAGGCCTGGCTGACGATGAACGGTCCCTCCCATGGAGGGGGCAGCTTGTGCTAGCCGGCTTGCTCTTGGATGAGTCGGAGGACGAGGTCGCCCTCGCGGAACGCGAGGGGCTTGATCTTCTTGTTGTGGTAGTGCCTCAGGCCTTGCTGGTATATGGCCGAACGGCTGAGCGCCAGGAGGCGGGCTTCTTCGAGTAGGTCGACGCCGTCTTCGCGGGCTTCTTGGAGGGCCGTGGGACAGTAGGCTGGCATCCCTCACACCTGAGGACGAGTGACTCGGCGTCTTGGAGGGCCGTGGGCCAGTAGAAACCATGGCAGAAAGCCTTGGCCACCAGGGATCGTGACGCGGCATGGTGCCCGCATTCGCCCTTGTGTATGTCGAGGAGGATGTCGATGCCTTGGTCCTGCTCGACGCAACGTTGAAACACGCCGGTTGAGCTGCGCTTGATCATCTCGTTATTGATGATGCTGTAGGCGGACGCCCGGTGTTGCACTTGCCAGGCCTCGATCTCGTCCATGGGGAGAATCCCGTTCTCCAAGAATTCTGAGATTGGCAGGTCCTAAGATGGAGCCGTCACCACGGCGAAAACGGCCACCAGGGTGGGTTCTGGGTCGGCAGCCCCCGAGCCGGAATGAGCAGCCCCGGGTTGGGGATGGCGACGACCGGGTCGAGGGCGATGGTGGCCGGGTCGAGCTGAGCAACCCCCGGGCCGGGTTCAGCAGTCCCCGGGCTGGGTTGAGATGCGGCCGGGTCGTCTGGAACGTGGATGGACTCGGAGTCCGGAGACATCTTGACGGATGACTTGTGTAGGTGCTCGAGGGAGACGCCGGACAAGATGGACTACCGAGACGAGGCGATCTTGGCTAGCGTGTCGGCCGCTTTGTTCTCCGCACGCGGGATGTGGAGGAACTCACAGCCCTCAAAGGACCCGGATAACTTCTGGACGAGGAAGCGGTAGCTTGCCATGTTGGAGTCACGGGCATCCCACTCACCGGAACACTGCTGCACCACCAGATCCGAGTCGCTACAACACATGATGCGCTGGATGTCGAGTTCTTTGGCAAGCCGGAGGCCATGCATAAGGGCCTCGTATTCGGCGACGTTGTTGTAGGCGGCGAAGTGGATCTGGAGTGCGTAACGGAGTCGGTCACCCTTTGGGGATGACAGCACGATGCCAGCCCCCAGGCCAAGTCGCATCTTGGACCTATCGAAATGCATGCGCCAGTGCGTCGAGTCGGGAGGCGGCGGCAGGTACTGGGTATCGGTCCAGTCGACGAGGAAGTCGGCCAGGGCCTGAGACTTGATCGTGGTGCGGGGCTCATAGGTGATGGCGTGGGCGGCTAGATCGAGCGCCCACTTGGCGACCCAGCCAGAGGCATCCCGGCACCCGATGATCTCGCCGAGAGGGGCCATGCTGACCACGGTGATGACATGCTCTTGGAAGTACTGCTTCAGCTTCTTGACGGTGAAGTACACGCCGTAACACATCTTCTGGTAGTGCGGGTAGTTCTACTTGGAGTTGGAGAGCACGTCGCTTAGGTAGTAGACCGGGCGCTGGACGGCTTGGATCTTGCCCTTCTCTAGTTGCTCGACCACCAGCACCGTGCTAACCGACCGTGAGGTCACGGCTATGTAGAGCAACAGCGGCTCCTTATCGGCTGGCGCGGCCAGGACTGGTGCGGTGGAGAGCATGCACTTGAGGTCTCAGAAGGCCTCGTCTGCCTGGTCATTCCATTCGAACGGCGTCATCTTCTTCATCAGCTGGTACAGGGGTAGGGCCCTCTCGCCCAGCCGGCTGAGAAACCGGCTGACCAAGGCCAAGCAGCTAGTGAATTTCTGGACATCGCACAACCGAGGCGGCTTGCGCATTGCCTCGATGGCCTTGATCTTCTCCGGGTTCGCCTCAATGTCATGTTCCAAGATGAGGAAGCCGAGTAGCTTTCCGGCCGGGACGCCAAAAACGCATTTCTCCGGGTTGAGCTTGACCTTGTATTCGCGAAGGTTGGCGAATGTTTCCTTCAAGTCGTCGAGGAGCGTGAGGTGCTCCTTGGTCTTCACCATAATGCCGTCCACATAAACGTGGATATTGCGACCGAGTTGCGGCACTAGGCATTTCTGCATGCAACGCTGGAAGGTGGCGTCGGCGTTCTTCAAGCCGAACGACATGGTGATGTAGCAATACGCCCCGAAGGGCATGATGAAGGACGTCTTCAGGGCATCGGCCGGGTCCAGCTTGATCTGGTGGTAGCCAGAGTAAGCGTCCAGGAAGGACAGGAGCTCGCACCCGGCGGCCGAGTCGATGACTTGGTCGATCCGCGGGAGGGCGAATGGATCCTTGGGACAGGCCTTGTTAAGGCTGGTGTCATCGATACACATGCGCCAGGTCTTGTTCTTCTTCAGGATGAGGACTGGGTTGGCCAGCCACTCCGGGTGAAACACTTCCATGATGAAGTCGGCCGCCAAAAGCTTGGCGAGCGCTTCACCTTATGATGATTATAATAAAGCATGGCCTCTGTCATTTTCATCTTCAATAATGAGTCTTCTTCATCATAATTCCATGACCATTGGGGGCTTGATCGTATTTGAATCATAGCTTAACCTCTTTGGCACGGCTTCCTGGTCGTATTCGAATCATAGCCGTTCAAACATTTTGGTCATTTGGGGGCTTGATCGTATTCGAATCATAGCTTAATCCCTTTTGGTCCGACTTGCTGATCGTATTCGAATCAGAGTCGTTAAACATTTAGATCATTGGGGGCTGGATTGTATTCGAATCATAGCTTAATCCCTTTGGTCCGGCTTCCTGATCGTATTCGAATCATAGCCGTTAAAATTTTTGATCACTTGGGGGCTTGATCGTATTCGAATCATAGCTTAACCCCTTTTGGTTCGGCTTACTAATCGTATTCGAATCAGAGTTGTCAAATACTTTGGTCACTGGGGGGCTTCTTGATCGTATTTGAATCATAGATGTCGGTACCCCTTTGATCGGCGCAATGCCACAAACCACTTGGGGGCTTCCTGATCGTATTCGAATCATATGCATTTACCCTTTTGGTCCGACTTACTGATTGTATTCGAATCAGGGCCTTGAATTTTCTCTCTTTCTGGGTTGAGTTTTTTGAACAAATTTTTTCGGGTTTTGTCTTCATATTGTTTTGCTCATATCTGAGGCATAGCTATGGTCTCTATCAACCCAGCCTGGCTTTGGACGATAAGTCGCCAGTATATGACAATGTTAAATACTTGCGAGTATTGGCTTCTACAGTTTGGGTTCTCACCCTTACTGCACAGATATCATAAGACGACAGTATAATTCAATATCCCAGGTATGATATTGTTATTATAATTATGTTTATGTTCTGGTTAACACTAGCCCTATCTATGACTATCTAAAATATAAGTGATTATATGTGAGATATTATGAACCGCCCTTGTGGTGAACCTCCAAAGGCTCTTGTGATCTACTTGTGTGCAGGATACATCAAATTTTTCATCTGCACCAATCAGCATCAGGACAAATATAAAAGGATGTTACCAAGTGGCGGCTTAACAGCGTTAAAGCACAACATAAACGTGCACTATGGCACGACAGAGCAAAGTTATAGCTACCCTATTACATGACTCAAGGAGTCAAAATGATTTACTATTTTTTCAAGAAGATCATGAACATGAATCGCCCAACGGTTCAATCTTCATTGACTCTGATGGCCTGAGGCTTCTGGATCATCCCTCTCTGATTCTTTGTCATGTTCTCCTTCCTGGAAGGTTGGTGATGACCAGTCAATGCCACTTAAAGCTTGGAATTCAGCTTCATCATCAATGAGCTCGGCCGGGTCAACTTCAGGAGCGAAAGTGTGCTTTGGAGGTATCAGATCATGCACTTTGTAAGACGGCGTTGGCATCTTCTGATTTTCCAAGTCATAAGCCGACTGATATCTTGACAGGTCCATCTCATTAGCAATCAGACTAGCCAAGGGACGTATATCCTTCATGCAGGCGGCAAAGTCTTTCTTGTCAAATGGGGTGCCGTCTTCCTTCAAGCTCGGATACCCAGTCGATATATCGGCCGGGTCTAGCTCTGGCAGCCAAGCTTTGGCCCGGCTTAAGGCCGCCACAGCTCCAGCTCTTGTAGATGATCGCTTCATTTCACTAAACCGCTCAGGCAGCACGGAAAGCTTCCTCAAGACCTCAACTAAGAGTGTTAGGGCTTGGTTAGATGGAGAAATTGTAGCCAATGCACGCTGAGCCCCGGTATAAAGCTGTTCCACTAGTGTATAAACCGCCTTCATCTTAACAAGCATGTCCTGATTGAGATTGGTGCTCCTGAGGCCCGCATAATGATCATGGACGGATTAGACGCAGTTCATGTCATCATGGAAGATATTCAAAATTGACAATCATAAGGCGACTTACCAAAGATAGCCGAAACCATCTGCGATACATGACGTTCTAAGCCGGAAAGTTCTGTGGTCACCTCCTCAAGAGCCGCCTCCGCCTTTTCAGCCCGTTGTGTCAAGGCAATCTTTTCCTCAGCCCAGGCGTTTTTTACTGATTTCAAAGCCGGCCTTCAGTTTGTCTGATTCAGCCACGCTGAATTCAAATTTTGAGTTTGCCTTCTGGGTTTCAGATTCTTGCAGCTCCAGGCGAGTCTTCAAGAGAGACAGCTCTGATTGAAGTTGAGCTGTGGTGGCCTGTATGTGCACCGGATCAAAATCAATAAGTAGCTAAAAACATGAAGTCCCAAGCCTTTTGCAAGCAACAACACTTGGCACTTGGGGGATAATGTCTGCCGAAAAAATTATTCATGCAACGGCTTAAGTGAATAAGTACCAAGCACTTTGCGAGCAAGAGTACTTGGCACTTGGGGGCTAATGCATATTGCTTGGTTCTGTTACAACTTTATGCTGACCCAGCCACAACCGGCTCATGAGAACTACACAAGTCAGTAAATTTTTCAAAAGTATGAAGGACCGGCTCATTCATGCTGATTAAACCGACCCTTGGGGGCTATGGATTTAGTATTAATCATTACAGATCTATTTTAAACCGGATGCCTTAAGCCGGATTTTTTAAGGAGTCTATCAAAAGGTATTACTTATGTTCATGGTTGATCTAGAGTCTACAACATATTGATCATAAACAGTAGACTTGGGGGATGATAAGAGGTGCATAACTTAGTAAAGGAAGAGCTCATACCTCAAACTTTTGGTGCATTTGCTTCACCATGTCAATTTCAAGCTCACAACTACTATGTACTTGACTGAGATAACCAGAGTATACTTCACCAATGCTTAATTGGGAGTAGTCAGCAACATCAAATCTTACTTTACACCGTTCAATGAATTCTTCCTTGGCGGAATGCTTGGCTAAAACAGTGGGTCTTCCCGGCTCTCTAAAACCGGTGTTGGTGATAACCACATCATCATCTTGAGTATTAGCAGTCTTCACGGGATTGGATGCTTCAGGATTCAAAGGGTCAACGCTGGCTTCTTCCATAGGAGGGCCAGAAGTTACTGGCGGGTCATCAAGAACCGAATCTGATGGTTGAGGAACAGAGGCCTCAGGAGCTGCAGTTGATTGCTCCGATTCACTAACTTTCGGATCTTCAGCCGGCTTATTCACCCTTGCCTTCTTACTGGGCTTGGCTTTTCCACTACATGATTCATGATAGGTCAGTATAAGTGTCAAGGAGTATAAATGACCAAATAAATAATTGTTATTACCCAGGGGTGATACGTCTCCAACGTATCTATAATTTTTGATTGTTCCATGCTATTATATTACCTGTTTTGGATGTTTATGGGCTTTACTTAACACTTTTATATCATTTTTGGGACTAACCTACTAACCGGAGGCCCAGCCCGAATTGCTATTTTTTTATCTATTTCAGTGTTTCACAGAAAAGGAATATCAAACAGAGTCCAAACTGAATGAAACCTTCGGGAGCGATCTTTTTGGAACAAACGTGATCCAGAGGACTTGGAGTGGAAGTCAAGAAACAAGAGAGGCGGCCACGAGGGTGCCGGGTGCGCCCCCTACAGGTGGGCGCGCCCCACCCTCGTGAGCCCCTTGAGCGTCTACCGACCTACTTCTTCCTCCTAGATATACCCATGTACCCCGAAACCATCAGAGGCGACCACGAAAAACTATTTCCACCGCCGTAACCTTCTGTATCCGCGAGATCCCATCTTAGAGCCGTCGTTGGCGCTCCGCCGGAGGAGCAATCCACCATGCAGGGCCTCTACATCATCTCCAAGGCCTCTCCGATGAGTTGTGAGTAGTTTACCATAGACCTTCGGGTCCATAGTTATTATCTAGATGGCTTCTTCTCTCTCTTCAATTCTCAATACAAAGTTCTCCTTCCTCTTCTTGGAGATCTATCCTAAAATTGGGGAGAGCAGGGTGTCTCACCCAACGCCAGGTCCAGGAGCAAACGGCGATGCCTATCACTTTGGACCATCAACGGAGGATGAGATGGAGGCTGATTTGAAAAGGATAGATGTCATGGAGGAAGATCAAGAAGTTACCTCTCGTCTCCAAGCAGATTTCACTATAGGGGAACTACCTAGCCTGGCTGTCCCTGCCTCGGTCATCCCTTCCAACTCTAGATTTCTTTCTTATGAAAATACAAAAAAGAGTTTCATGTGTTCTCCAGAAGCCATGCAGCATCCTTGGGTAAAAGGAGCCTTGGCCGTTACGGAAAAGCTCCGTAAAGAAATTTTGGACCTCAAACGACAAATTAATAAGCTCGAGGAGGAGAACCGTATCCTGAAGGGCATCATCGCCAAGAAGATCACAACACCAACCGTGAAGAAGGAGAAATAATCACATGGGTATGGGCACTCCCCTTGGCAACCGTCAAGCTTGGGGGAGGTGCCCCGGTATCGTATCACCATCACACTCCTATCTTTACCACTTTATTTAGTTCGATCCTTTTGGTAGTATATTGATCTAGTAGATTGAAGTTTTGATATCAAGTAGTTTTGAGTTTTGCTTAGTGATCTTTTTATGTAAGCGAGTCCGTGTGCTATCTATAATAAATATTAGTGTTGAGTCAAGGGCTTTGCTATGTTGCTATGATCTTGAGAAAGTAGAAAGAACAAAAGAGTTCATATTGATCTTATGGATAGTGATAACTTCACACATAGAAAGTATGAGGCATAAAAATTGTTGAGAGTTGATGAACGTAGCCTTGGTCATCGTTGCAATTAATAGGAAGTGATAAGGAAAGAGGGGTTACATATAGATATATTATCTTGGACATCTTTTATGATTGTGAAGCACTCATTAAGTATGACATGCTAAAAGAGTTGATGTTGGACAAGGAAGACAATGTAATGGTTTATGTTTTCCGACATCTCAGTTAAAGTATATTGTCATTGACCTTCCAAACATGTTGAGCTTGCCTTTCCCCTCTTGCTAGCCAAAATTCCTTGCACCAAGTAGAGATACTACTTGTGCTTCCAAATATCCTCAAACCTAGTTTTGCCATGAGAGTCCACCATACCTACCTATGGATTGAATAAGATCCTTCAAGCAAGTTGTCATCGGTGCAAGCAATAAAAATTGCTCTCTAAATATGTATGACTTATTAGTGCAGAGAAAATAAGCTTTGTACGAACTTGTTGTGGAAGTAATAAAAGCGACGGATTGCACAATAAAGGTCCACATACAAGGGGCAATATAAAGTGACATTCTTTTGCATTAAGATTTCGTGCATCAACCCTAAACGCGCATGAATACCTCTGCTTCCCTCTGCGAAGGGCCTATCTTTTACTTTATGCTTGAGTCAAGGTGATCCTTACCTTCCCACTTTTTCATTTTATCCTTTGGCAAGCTCCTCGTGTTTGAAAGATCATGATACATATATCCAATTGGAAGTAAGTTGGCATAGGCTATTATTGTTGACATCACCTAAAGGTGAATACGTTGGGAGGCAACACAATAAGCCCATATCTTTCTCAGTGTCCGGCTGAAACTCTATAACCACAAGTATTGAGTGAGTGTTAACAATTATAGGAGACTACGAGATAGTTGAGTATGTGAGCTTGCTTAAAAGCTCTATTATTGACTCTTTCTGATGTTACGATAAATTGCAATTGCTTCAATGACTGAGATTATAGTTTGTTAGTTCCCAATGAAGTTTATGAACCATACTTGATATTGTGAATTGCTTATTACTTGAGTATAAGAAATCATATGACAAAATCTATATATGTTGTTGTTATTAGAATTATCATGATGCCCTCATGTCCGTATTTTATTTTTATCGACACCTCTATCTCTAAACATGTGGACATATTTCTCGATCTCGGTTTCTACTTGAGGTCAAGCGAGGTCTAAGCTTGGGGGAGTTGATACATCCATTTTGCATCATGCTTTTATTTCAATATTTATTGCATTATGCGATGTCATTACACTTTATATCTCAATATTTATGGCTATTCTCTCTTATTTTACAAGGTTTACCATGAAGAGGGGGAATGCCGGCAGCTGGAATTCTGGCTGGAAAATTAGCAAACGTTGGAAACCTATTCTGCACAACTCCAAAAGTCCTGAAATTCCACAAAACAACTTTTTAGATTTATGAAGAATTTATGAGCGAAAGAAATAGGCCAGGGGGCCCACACCCTGTCCAGGAGACATCCCCCCCTATAGGGCGCGCCCCTATCTCCTCGGCCCCCTGGAGGGCCTCCGACGTCCATCTTCTGCTATATCATCACTTTTACCCTGGAAAAAATTGTGGGCAAGCTTACGGGACGAAACTCCGCCGCCACGAGGCGGAACCTTGGTGGAATCAATCTAGGGCTCTGGCAGAGCTGTTCTGCCGGGGACACTTCCCTCCGGGAGGGGGAAATCATCACCAACGTCATCACCAACGATCCTCTCATCGGGAGGGGGTCAATCTCCATAAACATCTTCACCAGCACCATCTCCTCTCAAACCCTAGTTCATCTCTTGTATCCAATCTTTTATCCAAAACCACAAATTGGTACATGTGGGTTGCTAGTAGTGTTGATTACTCCTTGTAGTTGATACTTATTGGTTTACTTGGTGGAAGATCATATGTTCAGATCCTTAATGCATATTATTACACCTCTGATTATGAAAATGATTATGCTTTGTGAGTAGTTACTTTAGTTTCTGAGGACATGGGTGAAGTCTTGCTATTAGTAGTCATGTGAATTTGGTATTCGTTCGATATTTTGATGAGATGTATATTGTCTTTCCTCTAGTGGTGTTATGTGAACGTCGACTACATGACACTTCACCATTGTTTGGGCCTAGAGGAAGGCATAGGGAAGTAATAAGTAGATGATGGGTTGCTAGAGTGACAGAAGTTTAAACCCTAGTTTATGCGTTGCTTCATTAGGGGTTCTTATGGGCCCATATGTTTAATGTTGTGGTTAGGTTTACCTTAATACTCCTTTTGTAGTTGCGGACGCTTGCAATAGGGGTTAATCATAAGTGGGATGCTTGTCCAAGTTGGGGCAGTACCCAAGTGTCGGTCCACCCACATATCAAATTATCAAAGTATCGAACGCGAATCATATGAGCGTGATGAAAACTAGCTTGACGATAATTCCCAATGTGTCCTCGGGAGCTCCTTTATTATTATTAGAATTTCTCCAAGCTTATCCTTTGCTACATAAAGGATTGGTCCACCTTGCTGCACCTTATTTACTTTGTTTACTTGTTACTCGTTACTATTTATCCTATCACAAAACTATCTATCACCTATTATTTCAGTGCTTGCAGAGAAAACCTTACTGAAAACCGCTTATCATTTCCTTCTGCTCCTCGTTGGGTTAGACACTCTTACTTATTGGAAGGACTGCGATAGAACCCCTACACTTGTGGGTCATCAAGACTCTTTTCTGGCGCCGTTGCCGGGGAGTGTAGCGCTTTTGGTGAGTGGAACTTGGTAAGGAAACATTTATTTAGTGTACTGAAATTTTTTGTTACTTGTCACTATGGAAACTAATCCTTTGAGGGGCTTGTTTGGGGTATCTTCACCCCAACCAGAAGAGCAAAGAGATGCTCCTCAACCTACTGAACCTTATGAAAACATTCACTTTGAGATTCCTTCGGGTATGATAGAAAAACTGCTAGCTAATCCTTTCGCAGGAGACGGAACTTTGCATCCCGACTTACACCTTATCTTTGTGGATGAAGTTTGTGGATTATTTAAGCTTGCAGGTATCCCCGATGATGTTGTTAAAAGGAAGGTATTCCCTTTATCTTTGAAGGGAGATGCAATGACATGGTATAGGCTATGTGATGATACGAGATTTTGGAATTATAAGCGACTGAAGTTAGAATTTTACCAGAAGTTCTACCCTATGCATCTTGTTCATCGTGATCGTAATTACATATATAATTTCTGGCCTCGCGAAGGAGAAAGCATCGCTCAAGCTTGGGGGAGGCTTAAATCCATGTTATATTCATGCCCCAATCATGAGCTCTCTCGGGAAATGATTATTCAGAATTTTTATGCTTGGCTTTCTCTTGATAATCGCAACCTACTCGATACTTCCTGTGTTGGTTCCTATATGCTGAAGACTATTGATTTCAAATGGGACTTATTGGAAAGAATTAAATGCAACTCTGAAGATTGGGGTGCCGACGATGGTAAGGAGTCAGGTATGACACCTAAGTTTGATTGTATTAAATCTTTTATGGATACCGATGCTTTCCGTGGATTTAGCTCTAAGTATGGACTTGACTCTGAGATAGTAGCTACTTTTTGTGAAACTTTTGCTACTTACGTTGATCTCCCTAAAGAGAAGTGGTTTAAATATAATCCTCCTGTTGAAGTGAGAGTAGTTGCACCTATTACAGTCGAAGAAAAGACTATTACATATAGTGATCCTATTATTCCTACTACTTATGTCGAAAAACCTCCTTTTCCTGTTAGGATAAAAGATCATGTTAAAGCTTCGATTGTTGTCCGTAAGAGTAATACTAGGACTTATACACTCTCCTGAGCAAATTAATGTTGAACCTAGTATTGCTATGATTAAAGATCTCTTGGATGAAGACTTAGATGGGCATGTTATCTCTTTCGTGGGTGAAACTGCTAATATTGCTAGACCCGATACTAAGAAACGTAGACCTGTTGTAGGCACGCCTGTTATATCTGTTAAAATAGGAGATCATTGTTATCATGGCTTATGTGATATGGGTGCTAGTGCTAATGCGATACCTTATGATCTTTATAAAGAAATTATGCACGATATTGCACCTGTTGAATTAGAAGACATCGATGTTACTATTAAGCTTGCTAATAGGGACACCATTAAACCTATTGGGATTGTTAGAGATGTTGAAGTCTTGTGTGGAAAGATTAAATACCCTGCTGATTTCCTTGTTCTTGCTTCCCGACAAGATAATTTTTGTCCCATTATTTTTGGTAGACCCTTTTTGAATATTGCTAGTGCTAAGATTAATTGTGAAAGGAATATTGTCACTGTTGGCATAGATGTTATGTCTCATGAGTTTAATTTCGCTAAGTTTAGTAGACAACCTCGTGAAAGGGAACCACCTAGTAAGGATGAAATTATTGGTCTTGCTTCCATTGATGTTCCCCCAACTGATCCGTTAGAACAATATTTGTTAGACCATGAAAATGATATGTTTATGAAGGAAAGGGAAGAAATAGACGAAGTGTTCCTTAAACAAGAACCTATGCTAAAACATAACCTTCCCGTTGAAATTCTTGGGGATCCCCCTCCACCCAAGGGTGATCCCGTGTTCGAACTCAAACCCTTACCTGATAATCTCAAGTATGCTTATCTTGATGAAAAAGAAATATATCATGTTATTATTAGTGCTAACCTTTCAGAGAAAGAAGAAGAAAGATTATTGAAAACTCTGAAGAAGCACCGAGCTGCTATTGGATATACTCTGGATGATCTTAAGGGCATTAGTCCCACATTATGTCAACACAAAATTGCAGTGGAGAAGGATGCCAAACCAGTTAGAGATCCTCAAAGACGATTAAACCCCAAAATGAAGGAAGTGGTAAGAAAGGAGATTCTAAAACTCCTTGAGGCAGGTATTATTTATCCCGTTGCTGATAGTGAATGGGTAAGCCCTGTCCATTGTGTCCCTAAAAAGGGAGGTATTACCGTTGTTCCTAATGATAAAGATGAATTGATCCCGCAAAGAATTATTACAGGCTATAGGATGGTAATTGATTTCCGTAAGTTAAATAAAGCCACTAAGGAAGATCATTACCCTTTACCTTTTATTGATCAAATGCTAGAAAGGCTATCTAAACACACACATTTTTGCTTTCTAGATGGTTATTCTGGCTTCTCTCAAATACCTGTGTCCGTGCGGGATCAATCTAAAACTACTTTTACTTGCCCTTTTGGTACTTTTGCTTATAGACGTATACCTTTTGGTTTATGCAATGCACCTGCTACCTTTCAAAGATGCATGATGGCTATATTTTCTGATTTTTGTGAGAAGATTTGTGAGGTATTCATGGATGACTTCTCCGTCTATGGATCCTCTTTTGATGATTGTTTGAGCAACCTTGATCGAGTTTTGCAGAGATGCGAAGACACCAGTCTCGTCCTGAATTGGGAAAAGTGTCACTTTATGGTTAATGAAGGCATTGTCTTGGGGCACAAGATCTCCGAGAGAGGTATTTAAGTTGATAAAGCAAAAGTTGACGCTATTGAAAAAATGCCATGTCCCAAGGACATAAAAGGTATAAGAAGTTTTCTTGGTCATGCCGGTTTTTATAGGAGGTTCATTAAGGACTTTTCTAAAATCTCTAGGCCTCTGACTAATTTATTGCAAAAGATATCCCTTTTGTCTTTGATGATGATTGTGTAGAAGCATTTGAAACACTTAAGAAAGCTTTGATCACTGCACCTATTGTTCAGCCTCCTGATTGGAACTTACCTTTTGAAATTATGTGCGATGCTAGTGATTATGCTGTAAGTGTTGTTTTAGGGCAAAGAGTCGATAATAAATTGAATGTTATCCAGTATGCTAGTAAGATTCTTGATACTGCCCAAAGAAATTATGCTACTACTGAAAAAGAGTTCTTAGCAGTTGTGTTTGCATGTGATAAGTTTAGTCCTTATATTGTTGATTCCAAAGTTACTATTCACACTGATCATGCTGCTATTAAATATCTCATGGAAAAGAAAGATGCTAAGCCTAGACTCATTAGATGGGTTCTCTTGCTCCAAGAATTTGACTTGCATATTATTGATAGAAAGGGAGCTGAGAACCCAGTTGCAGATAACTTGTCTAGGTTAGAGAATGTTCTTGATGACCCACTGCCTATTAATGATAGTTTTCCTCATGAACAATTAGCGGTTGTCAATGCTTCTCTTACTGCTCCTTGGTATGCTGATTATGCTAATTACATTGTTGCTAAATACATACTGCCTAGTTTCACATACCAGCAAAAGAAAAGGTTCTTTTACGATTTAAGACATTACTTCTGGGATGATCCGCACCTTTATGAAGAAGGAGTAGATGGTATTATTAGACGTTGTGTTCCTGAGCATGAACAGGAACAAATCCTACACAAGTGTCACTATGAATCTTATGGAGGACACCACGCGGGAGACAGAACTGCACAGAAGGTACTACAATCTGGTTTTTATTGGCCTACTCTCTTCAAAGATGATCGTAAGTTGGTCTTATCTTGCGATGAATGTGAAAGAATAGGTAACATTAGCAGACATCAAGAAATGCCTATGAATTATTCTCTTGTTATTGAACCGTTTGATGTTTGGGGTTTTGATTATATGGGACCTTTTCCTGCCTCCAATGGTTATACACATATTTTAGTTGCTGTTGATTACGTTACTAAATGGGTAGAAGCTATTCCAACTAGTAGTGCTGATCATAACACTTCTATTAAAATGCTAAAAGAAGTTATTTTTCCGAGGTTTGGAGTCCCCAGATATCTTATGACTGATGGTGGTTCACACTTTATTCATGGTGCTTTCCGTAAGATGCTTGCTAAGTATGATGTCAATCATAGAATCGCATCTCCTTATCACCCGCAGTCTAGTTGTCAAGTAGAGTTGAGCAATAGAGAGCTCAAATTAATTTTGCAAAAGACTGTGAATAGATCTAGAAAGAATTGGTCCAAAAAACTTGATGATGCATTATGGGCCTATAGAACTGCGTACAAAAATCCTATGGGTATGTCTCCATATAAGATGGTTTATGGAAAAGCGTGTCATTTACCTCTTGAACTTGAACATAAAGCTTATTGGGCTATTAAAGAGCTCAATTATGACTTCAAACTTGCCGGTGAGAAGAGGTTGTTTGATATTAGCTCACTTGATGAATGGAGAACCCAAGCATATGAGAATGCCAAGCTCTTCAAAGAAAAAGTCAAACGCTGGCATGATAAGAGGATCCAAAAGCGTGAGTTTAACGTAGGAGATTATGTGTTACTATTCAACTCTCGTTTAAGATTTTTTGTAGGAAAACTTCTCCCAAAATGGGAAGGTCCCTACGTTATCGAGGAGGTCTATCGTTCCGATGCTATAAAAATTAACAACTTCGAAGGCACAAATCCGAGGGTGGTTAATGGTCAAAGAATTAAGCATTATATTTCAGGTAATCCTATCAATGTTGAAACTAATATTATTGAAACCATAACCCCAGAGGAGTACATAAGAGACACTTTCCAGAATGTTTCAGACTCCGAAAAGGCATAGGTACGTGGTACGGTAAGTATACCGACTCCAAAACAACTCTAATGGCAATTTTTATCTGTTTTGGATTATTTAAGAATTTTAGGAAGAAAGAAGTAGTCCGAAAGGGACACGAGGCTCCCACGAGAGAGGAGGGCGCCCCCCCCCCCGTAGGGCGCGCCCCCTGTCTCATGGGCACCTCGTGTGCCCCCCAGACCCCGTTTTCTTGTATGTTACGTATTTTGGTCGGTAAAAATCATTATATATACTCCTGAAGGTTTTGACCACTGTATCACGCAAATATCCTCTATTTTCGTTTCAAGCTGTTCCTGTTGCAGAATAAGGCAAGATGTCTTCTCAGGAATCAGTTGGGGAGAGCAGGGTGTCTCACCCAACGCCAGGTCCAGGAGCAAACGGCGATGCCTATCACTTTGGACCATCAACGGAGGATGAGATGGAGGCTGATTTGAAAAGGATAGATGCCATGGAGGAAGATCAAGAAGTTACCTCTCGTCTCCAAGCAGATTTCACTATGGGGGAACTACCTAGCCTGGCTATCCCTGCCTCGGTCGTCCCTTCCAACTCTAGATTTCTTAATTTTGAAAATATGAAAAAGAGTTTCATGTGTTCTCCAGAAGCTATGCAGCATCCTTGGGTAAAAGGAGCCTTGGCCGTTACGGGCAAGCTCCGTAAAGAAATTTTGGACCTCAAACGACAAATTAATAAGCTCGAGGAGGAGCACCATATCCTGAAGGGCATCATCACCAAGAAGATCACAACACCAACCGTGAAGAAGTAGAAATAATCACATGGGTATGGGCACTCCCCTTGGCAACCGCCAAACTTGGGGGCGGTGCCCCGGTATCGTATCACCATCACACTCCTATCTTTACCACTTTATTTAGTTCGATCCTTTTGGTAGTATCTTGATCTAGTAGATTGAAGTTTTGATATCAAGTAGTTTTGAGTTTTGCTTAGTGATCTCTTTATGTAAGCGAGTCTGTGTGCTATCTATAATAAATATTAGTGTTGAGCCAAGGGCTTTGCTATGTTTCTATGATCTTGAGAAAGTAGAAAGAACAAAAGAGTTCATATTGATCTTATGGATAGTGATAACTTCACACATAGAAAGTATGAGGCATAAAAATTGTTGAGAGTTGATGAACGTAGCCTTGGTCATCGTTGCAATTAATAGGAAGTGATAAGGAAAGAGGGGTTACATATAGATATATTATCTTGGACATCTTTTATGATTGTGAAGCACTCATTAAGTATGACATGCTAAAAGAGTTGATGTTGGACAAGGAAGACAATGTAATGGTTTATGTTTTCCGACATCTCAGTTAAAGTATATTGTCATTGACCTTCCAAACATGTTGAGCTTGCCTTTCCCCTCTTGCTAGCCAAAATTCCTTGCACCAAGTAGAGATACTACTTGTGCTTCCAAATATCCTCAAACCCAGTTTTGCCATGAGAGTCCACCATACCTACCTATGGATTGAATAAGATCCTTCAAGTAAGTTGTCATCGGTGCAAGCAATAAAAATTGCTCTCTAAATATGTATGACTTATTAGTGCAGAGAAAATAAGCTTTGTACGAACTTGTTGTGGAAGTAATAAAAGCGACGGATTGCATAATAAAGGTCCACATACAAGGGGCAATATAAAGTGACGTTCTTTTGCATTAAGATTTCGTGCATCAACCCTAAACGCGCATGAAAACCTCTGCTTCCCTCTGTGAAGGGCCTATCTTTTACTTTATGCTTGAGTCAAGGTGATCCTCACCTTCCCACTTTTTCATTTTATCCTTTGGCAAGCTCCTCGTGTTTGAAAGATCATGATACATATATCCAATTGGATGTAAGTTGGCATAGGCTATTATTGTTGACATCACCTAAAGGTGAATACGTTGGGAGGCAACACAATAAGCCCCTATCTTTCTCAGTGTCCGACTGAAACTCTATAACCACAAGTATTGAGTGAGTGTTAACAATTATAGGAGACTACGAGATAGTTGAGTATGTGAGCTTGCTTAAAAGCTCTATTATTGACTATTTCTGATGGTACGATAAATTGCAATTGATTCAATGACTGAGATTATAGTCTGTTAGTTCCCAATGAAGTTTATGAACCATACTTGATATTGTGAATTGCTTATTACTTGAGTATAACAAATCATATGACAAAATCTATATATGTTGTTGTTATTAGAATTATTATGATGCCCTGATGTCCGTATTTTATTTTTATCGACACCTCTATCTCTAAACATGTGGACATATTTCTCGATCTCGGTTTCCGCTTGAGGACAAGCGAGGTCTAAGCTTGGGGGAGTTGATACGTCCATTTTGCATCATGCTTTTATTTCAATATTTATTGCATTATGGGATGTCATTACACTTTATATCTCAATATTTAAGGCTATTCTCTCTTATTTTACAAGGTTTACCATGAAGAGGGGGAATGCCGGCAGCTGGTATTCTGGCTGGAAAATTAGCAAACGTTGGAAACCTATTCCGCACAACTCCAAAAGTCCTGAAATTCCACGAAACAACTTTTTGGATTTATTAAGAATTTATGAGCGAAAGAAATAGGCCAGGGGGCCCACACCCTGTCCAGGAGACAGCCCCCCCCCTATAGGGCGCGCCCCTATCTCCTGGGCCCCCTGATGGGCCTCCGGCGTCCATCTTCTGCTATATCATCACTTTTACCCTTGAAAAAATTGTGGGCAAGCTTACGGGATGAAACTCCGCCGCCACGAGGCGGAACCTTGGTGGAATCAATCTAGGGCTCTGGCAGAGCTGTTCTGCCGGGGACACTTCCCTTCGGGAGGGGGAAATCATCACCAACGTCATCACCAACGATCCTCTCATCGGGAGGGGGTCAATCTCCATCAACATCTTCACCAGCACCATCTCCTCTCAAACCCTAGTTCATCTCTTGTATCCAATCATGTATCCAAAACCACAAATTGGTACATGTGGGTTGCTAGTAGTGTTGATTACTCCTTGTAGTTGATACTTATTGGTTTACTTGGTGGAAGATCATATGTTCAGATCCTTAATGCATATTATTACACCTCTGATTATGAACATGATTATGCTTTGTGAGTAGTTACTTTAGTTCCTGAGGACATGGGTGAAGTCTTGCTATTAGTAGTCATGTGAATTTGGTATTCGTTCGATATTTTGATGAGATGTATGTTGTCTTTCCTCTAGTGGTGTTATGTGAACGTCGACTACATGACACTTCACCATTGTTTGGGCCTAGAGGAAGGCATAGGGAAGTAATAACTAGATGATGGGTTGCTAGAGTGACAGAAGCTTAAACCCTAGTTTATGCGTTGCTTCGTTAGGGGTTCTTATGGGCCCATATGTTTAATGTTGTGGTTAGGTTTACCTTAATACTCCTTTTGTAGTTGCGGACGCTTGCAATAGGGGTTAATCATAAGTGGGATGCTTGTCCAAGTTGGGGCAGTACCCAAGTGTCGGTCCACCCACAGATCAAATTATCAAAGTATCGAACACGAATCATATGAGCGTGATGAAAACTAGCTTGACGATAATTCCAAATGTGTCCTCGGTAGCTCCTTCATTATTATTAGAATTTCTCCAAGCTTATCCTTTTTTACATAAAGGATTGGGCCACCTTGCTGCACCTTATTTACTTTGTTTACTTGTTACTCGTTACTATTTATCCTATCACAAAACTATCTATCACCTATTATTTCAGTGCTTGCAGAGAAAACCTTACTGAAAACCGCTTATCATTTCCTTCTGCTCCTCGTTGGGTTAGACACTCTTACTTATTGGAAGGACTGCGATAGAACCCCTACACTTGTGGGTCATCAAGACTCTTTTCTGGCGCCGTTGTCGGGGAGTGTAGCGCTTTTGGTGAGTGGAACTTGGTAAGGAAACATTTATTTAGTGTGCTAAAAATTTTTGTTACTTGTCACTATGGAAACTAATCCCTTGAGGGGCTTGTTTGGGGTATCTTCACCCCAACCAAAAGAGCAAAGAGATTCTCCTCAACCTACTGAACCATATGAAAATATTCACTTTGAGATTCCTTCGGGTATGATAGAAAAACTGCTAGCTAATCCTTTCGCAGGAGACGGAACTTTGCATCCCGACTTACACCTTATCTTTGTGGATGAAGTTTGTGGATTATTTAAGCTTGCAGGTATCCCCGATGATGTTGTTAAAAGGAAGGTATTCCCTTTATCTTTGAAGGGAGATGCAATGACATGGTATAGGCTATGTGACGATACGAGATTTTGGAATTATAAGCGACTGAAGTTGGAATTTCACCAGAAGTTCTACCCTATGCATCTTGTTCATCGTGATCGTAATTACATATATAATTTCTAGCCTCACGAAGGAGAAAGCATCGCTCAAGCTTGGGGGAGGCTTAAATCCATGTTATATTCATGCCCCAATCATGAGCTCTCTTGGGAAATGATTATTCAGAATTTTTATGCTCGGCTTTCTCTTGATAATCGCAACCTGCTCGATACTTCCTGTGCTGGTTCCTATATGCTGAAGACTATTGATTTCAAATGGGACTTATTGGAAAAAATTATATGCAACTTTGAAGATTGGCGTTCCGACGATGGTAAGGAGTCAGGTATGACACCTAAGTTCGATTGTGTTAAATCCTTTATGGATACCGATGCTTTCTGTGGATTTGGCTCTAAGTATGGACTTGACTCTGAGATAGTAACTACTTTTTGTGAAACTTTTGCTACTTACGTTGATCTCCCTAAAGAGAAGTGGTTTAAATATAATCCTCATGTTGAAGTGAAAGTAGTTGCACCTATTACAGTTGAAGAAAAGACTATTACATATAGTGATCCTATTAATCCTATTGCTTATGTTGAAAACCCTCCTTTTCCTGTTAGGATAAAAGATCATGTTAAAGCTTCGACTGTTGTTCGTAAGAGTAATACTAGGACTTATACACCTCCTGAGCAAATTAATGTTGAACCTAGTATTGCTATGATTAAAGATCTCTTGGATGAAGACTTAGATGGGCATGTTATCTCTTTCGTGGGTGAAACTGCTAATATTGCTAGACCGAATACTAAGACACGTAGACCTCTTGTAGGCACGCCTGTTATATCTGTTAAAATAGGAGATCATTGTTATCATGGATTATGTGATATGGGTGCTAGTGCTAATGCGATACCTTATGATCTTTATAAAGAAATTATGCACGATATTGCACCTATTGAATTAGAAGACATTGATGTTACTATTAAGCTTGCTAATAGGGACACCATTAAACCTATTGGGATTGTTAGAGATGTTGAAGTCTTGTGTGGAAAGATTAAATACCCTGCTGATTTCCTTGTTCTTGCTTCCCCACAAGATAATTTTTGTCCCATTATTTTTGGTAGACCCTTTTTGAATATTGCTAGTGCTAAGATTAATTGTGAAAGGAATATTGTCACTATTGGCATAGATGGTATGTCTCATGAGTTTAATTTCGCTAAGTTTAGTAGACAACCTCATGAAAGGGAACCACCTAGTAAGGATGAAATTATTGGTCTTGCTTCCATTGATGTTCCCCCAACTGATCCGTTAGAACAATATTTGTTAGACCATGAAAATGGTATGTTTATGAAGGACAGGGAAGAAATAGACGAAGTGTTCCTTAAACAAGAACCTATGCTAAAACATAACCTTCCCGTTGAAATTCTTGGGGATCCCCCTCCACCCAAGGGTGATCCCGTGTTCGAACTCAAACCATTACCTGATAATCTCAAGTATGCTTATCTTGATGAAAAAGAAATATATCATGTTATTATTAGCGCTAACCTTTCAGAGAAAGAAGAAGAAAGATTATTGAAAACTCTGAAGAAGCACCGACCTGCTATTGGATATACTCTGGATGATCTTAAGGGCATTAGTCCCACATTATGTCAACACAAAATTGCAGTGGAGAAGGATGCCAAACCAGTTAGAGATCCTCAAAGACGATTAAACCCCAAAATGAAGTAAGTGGTAAGAAAGGAGATTCTAAAACTCCTTGAGGCAGGTATTATTTATCCCATTGCTGATAGTGAATGGGTAAGCCCTGTCCATTGTGTCCCTAAAAAGGGAGGTATTACCAGTGTTCCTAATGATAACGATGAATTGATCCCGCAAAGAATTATTACAGGCTATAGGATTGTAATTGATTTTCGTAAGTTAAATAAAGCCACTAAGAAAGATCATTACCCTTTACCTTTTATTGATCAAATGCTAGAAAGGCTATCTAAACACACACATTTTTGCTTTCTAGATGGTTATTCTGGCTTCTCTCAAATACCTGTGTCCGCGCGGGATCAATCTAAAACTACTTTTACTTGCCCTTCTGTACTTTTTCTTATAGACGTATGCCTTTTGGTTTATGCAATGCACCTGCTACCTTTCAAAGATGCATGATGGCTATATTTTTCTGATTTTTGTGAAAAGATTTGTGAGGTATTCATGGATGACTTCTCCGTCTATGGATCCTCTTTTGATGATTGTTTGAGCAACCTTGATCGAGTTTTGCAGAGATGGGAAGACACCAGTCTCGTCCTGAATTGGGAAAAGTGTCGCTTTATGGTTAATGAAGGCATTGTCTTGGGGCACAAGATCTCCGAGAGAGGTATTTAAGTTGATAAAGCAAAAGTTGACGCTATTGAAAAAATGCCATGTCCCAAGGACATAAAAGGTATAAGAAGTTTTCTTGCTCATGCCGGTTTTTATAGGAGGTTCGTTAAGGACTTTTCTAAAATCTCTAGGCCTCTGACTAATTTATTGCAAAAAGATATCCCTTTTTTCTTTGATGATGATTGTGTAGAAGCATTTGAAACACTTAAGAAAGCTTTGATCACTGCACCTATTGTTCAGCCTCCTGATTGGAACTTACCTTTTCAAATTATGTGCGATGCTAGTGATTATGCTGTAAGTGATGTTTTAGGGCAAAGAGTCGATAAGAAATTGAATGTTATCCAGTATGCTAGTAAGACTCGTGATACTGCCCAAAGAAATTATGCTACTACTGAAAAAGAGTTCTTAGCAGTTGTGTTTGCATGTGATAAGTTTAGTCCTTATATTGTTGTTTCCAAAGTTACTATTCACACTAATCATGCTGCTATTAAATATCTCATGGAAAAGAAAGATGCTAAGCCTAGACTCATTAGATGGGTTCTCTTGCTCCAAGAATTTGACTTGCATATTATTGATAGAAAGGGAGCTGAGAACCCAGTTGCAGATAACTTGTCTAGGTTAGAGAATGTTCTTGATGACCCACTGCCTATTAATGATAGTTTTCCTCATGAACAATTAGCGGTTGTCAATGCTTCTCGTACTGCTCCTTGGTATGCTAATTATGCTAATTACATTGTTGCTAAATACATACTGCCTAGTTTCACATACCAGCAAAAGAAAAAGTTCTTTTATGATTTAAGACATTACTTCTGGGATGATCCGCACCTTTACAAAGAAGGAGTAGATGGTATTATTAGACATTGTGTGCCTAAGCATGAACAGGAACAAATCCTACTCAAGTTCACTCTGAATCTTATGGAGGACACCACGCGGGAGACAGAACTGCACAGAAGGTACTACAATCTGGTTTTTATTGGCCTACTCTCTTCAAAGATGCTCGTAAGTTGGTCTTATCTTGTGATGAATGTCAAAGAATAGGTAACATTAGCAGACATCAAGAAATGCCTATGAATTATTCTCTTGTTATTGAACCGTTTGATGTTTGGGGTTTTGATTATATGGGACCTTTTCCTGCCTCCAATGGTTATACACATATTTTAGTTGCTGTTGATTACGTTACTAAATGGGTAGAAGCTATTCCAACTAGTAGTGCTGATCATAACACTTCTATTAAAATGCTTAAAGAAGTTATTTTTCCGAGGTTTGGAGTCCCCAGATATCTTATGACTGATGGTGGTTCACACTTTATTCATGGTGCTTTCCGTAAGATGCTTGCTAAGTTTGATGTCAATCATAGAATCGCATCTCCTTATCACCCGTAGTCTAGTGGTCAAGTAGAGTTGAGCAATAGAGAGCTCAAATTAATTTTGCAAAAGATTGTGAATAGATCTAGAAAGAATTGGTCCAAAAAACTTGATGATGCATTATGGGCCTATAGAACTGCGTACAAAAATCCTATGGGTATGTCTCCATATAAGATGGTTTATTGAAAAGCGTGTCATTTACCTCTTGAACTTGAACATAAAGCATATTGGGCTATTGAAGAGCTCAATTATGACTTCAAACTTGCCAGTGAGAAGAGGTTGTTTGATATTAGCTCACTCGATGAATGGAGAACCCAAGCATATGAGAATGCCAAGCTCTTCAAAGAAAAAGTCAAACGCTGGCATGATAAGAGGATACAAAAGCGTGAGTTTAACGTAGGAGATTATGTGTTAGTATTGAACTCTCGTTTAAGATTTTTTGCAGGAAAACTTCTCCCAAAATGGGAAGGTCCCTACGTTATCGAGGAGGTCTATCGTTCCGGTGCTATAAAAATTAACAACTTCGAAGGCACAAATCCGAGGGTGGTTAATGGTCAAAGAATTAAGCATTATATTTCAGGTAATCCTATCAATGTTGAAACTAATATTATTGAAACCATAACCCCAGAGGAGTACATAAGAGACACTTTCAAGAACGTTCCAGACTCCGAAAAGGCATAGGTACGTGGTACGGTAAGTATACCGACTCCAAAACAACTCTAATGGCAATTTTTATCAGTTTTGGATTATTTATGAATTTTAGGAAGAAAGAAGTAGTCCGAAAGGGACACGAGGCTCCCACGAGAGAGGAGGGCGCCCCCCCCTGTAGGGCGCGCCCCCTGTCTCGTGGGCACCTCGTGTGCCTCCCGGACTCCGTTTTCTTGTATGTTACGTATTTTGGTCGGTAAAAATTCATTATATATACTCCTGAAGGTTTTGACCACCGTATCACGCAAATACCCTCTGTTTTCGTTTCGAGCTGTTCCTGTTGCAGAATAAAGCAAGATGTCTTCTCAGGAATCAGTTGGGGAGAGCAGGGTGTCTCACCCAACGCCAGGTCCAGGAGCAAACGGCGATGCCTATCACTTTGGACCATCAACGGAGGATGAGATGGAGGCTGATTTGAAAAGGATAGAGGCCATGGAGGAAGATCAAGAAGTTACCTCTCGTCTCCAAGCAGATTTCACTATGGGTGAACTACCTAGCCTGGCTGTCCCTGCCTCGGTCATCCCTTCCAACTCTAGATTTCTTTCTTATGAAAATATGAAAAAGAGTTTCATGTGTTCTCCAGAAGCTATGCAGCATCCTTGGGTAAAAGGAGCCTTGGCCGTTACGGGCAAGCTCCGTAAAGAAATTTTGGACCTCAAACGACAAATTAATAAGCTCAAGGAGGAGAACCGTATCCTGAAGGGCATCATCGCCAAGAAGATCACAACACCAACCGTGAAGAAGGAGAAATAATCAAATGGGTATGGGCACTCCCCTTGGAAACCGCCAAGCTTGGGGGAGGTGCCCCGGTATCGTATCACCATCACACTCCTATCTTTACCACTTTATTTAGTTCGATCCTTTTGGTAGTATCTTGATCTAGTAGATTGAAGTTTTGATATCAAGTAGTTTTGAGTTTTGCTTAGTGATCTGTTTATGTAAGCGAGTCCGTGTGCTATCTATAATAAATATTAGTGTTGAGTCAAGGGCTTTGCTATGTTGCTATGATATTGAGAAAGTAGAAAGAACAAAAGAGTTCATATTGATCTTATGGATAGTGATAACTTCACACATAGAAAGTATGAGGCATAAAGATTGTTGAGAGTTGATGAACGTAGCCTTGGTCATCATTGCAATTAATAGAAAGTGATAAGGAAAGAGGGGTTCACATATAGATATATTATCTTGGACATCTTTTATGATTGTGAAGCACTCATTAAGTATGACATGCTAAAAGAGTTGATGTTGGACAAGGAAGACAACGTAATGGTTTATGTTTTCCGACATCTCAGTTAAAGTATATTGTCATTGACCTTCCAAACATGTTGAGCTTGCCTTTCCCCCTCTTGCTAGCCAAAATTCCTTGCACCAATTAGAGATACTACTTGTGCTTCCAAATATCCTCAAACCCAGTTTTGCCATGAGAGTCCACCATACCTACCTATGGATTGAATAAGATCCTTCAAGTAAGTTGTCGTCGGTGCAAGCAATAAAAATTGCTCTCTAAATATGTATGACTTATTAGTGCAGAGAAAATAAGCTTTGTACGAACTTGTTGTGGAAGTAATTAAAGTGACGGATTGCATAATAAAGGTCCACATACAAGGGGCAATATAAAGTGACGTTCTTTTGCATTAAGATTTCGTGCATCAACCCTAAACGCGCATGACAACCTCTGCTTCCCTCTGCGAAGGGCCTATCTTTTACTTTATGCTTGAGTCAAGGTGATCCTCACCTTCCCACTTTTTCATTTTATCCTTTGGCAAGCTCCTCGTGTTTGAAAGATCATGATACATATATCCAATTGGATGTAAGTTGGCATAGGCTATTATTGTTGACATCACCTAAAGGTGAATACGTTGGGAGGCAACACAATAAGCCCTATCTTTCTTAGTGTCCGACTGAAACTCTATAACCACAAGTATTGAGTGAGTGTTAACAATTATAGGAGATACAAGATAGTTGAGTATGTGAGCTTGCTGAAAAGCTCTATTATTGACTCTTTCTTATGTTACGATAAATTGCCATTGCTTCAATGACTGAGATTATAGTATGTTAGTTCCCAATGAAGTTTATGAACCATACTTGATATTGTGAATTGCTTATTACTTAAGCATAAGAAATCATATGACAAAATCTATATATGTTGCTGTTACTACAGGATTGGTCTCTTGTAACACGTTGATGTGCTACTACAGCTTAGATATTGTGTTACTGAAGCGCGCAGTAACACGTTTTTGTATGTGTTCCTGTAGGCTATGTTACTAGGTGGTGTCTATTGTTGCACATAAACATTGTTCCTATATGTATTTACAGGTGTTACAGTTGTATTGCTGCAACACAAGCCATATGTGTTACCGAAGGCCTTGGTAACACCTTTTTAGAACTATAGGCACACACTTTGTAACATGTTTTTCCTGGCGTAGCAACATCGTTAGTAACATGTTTTAACAAAACTGCAACACAATTAGTAATCATTGGCAGTAATTACAATAGGGCTTTGTAATGCGTTTTGATATTCCAGCAACACGATTTCTTTACTATAGCAACACAGTAGTAACATAATTTTGTACATATTGTAACATCTCTAGTGGTGATTGGTAGCAAACACAGTAACACTTTTTCCTAACTATAGTAACACAGCATAATTAGTCCAATGTGGTACTGCAAAAATTTTGTATGAAATATTGTATAAATATAGTTTTTTGTTTTTATACTTCCTCATAATGAAAATCGATAAGCAATATGACACGGATACACAGTGTATACTATATAAAAGGACCATGGACATAAAGCTAGCATATGCACAAGAAAAATGATATAAAATATCAATAAGGTTCTTGCCATTCCATAGCATTTATAACAATGAACATATAGAAGATCCATATTGTAGCAAAAATAATACATTTCTCAACCCATTAATGTAAACTATAGTATGCGAAAGATTTCCTATAACTGAAACCATGTGACACCCCTATTCATGTTCACTAGAATGTGCCCCTCAGATCTTTCTTGCATGAATATGTCATATTTGCATCTTGATTCCTCATGAGCAGAAGCATCCGAATCAACTCAACCATTGAACCTCTCAATCTGGGGAAAAAACAGTCACAACTACATTAAGTATATTGCAAATATAATTTAACAAAACTCAAGAAGTTAAATATTGACATACACAAGCTGAAGGCCAAGCAATTGTTAATCCAGAGGTGAAAGCATCGCCAATTGTCATACAATTTTCCCTTTCCCTTACCAAGCGCTCACATTCCTCAATAGGTTGATCAACTTGCACTTCTATGAACTACCGACCTAGCTCAACGCCACCAACCATTTTTTTTGAACTACAACCCAAAATGCTAGCATGTGCCACATGCCTTTTGTTTGGATATATTGAAGACTTCAGAATCACTTTTGTGCCAACCTAAAAAAGGTTCAAATTATAATTGGCATTAATCAAAATCAATTTTGTGAACACGAATCTAGTATAAACACACTATTTTTGTTACCTCCATGGAAGGACTACATTTCTGCTTAGAGGACACATGGACTACAGACTTGTCTTGAGTGCTTTGTTTGTGTACTCTAGTCAAATTTCCATCCATATTCTCCCTGCTCTTTCTCATCTACAGAGAAACATAAGAGGAAAAAATGATTTATCATTGTGATCTTGCAATGTAAAGTTCACAATGCATTTTATTCATCAAATATTACATGTGCCGACATCATTTTCTAACATCAGGAGAGTCCATTCCATGCAAATCAAACTTAAAATGCAGAAACTCATTCATTCATCATTCCTACGAAAAATTGTTTCCTATCAATGCTTAGCAAGCAGATTTCTCAAGAGATAACCATTACCTCTCTATCAAAAACAGCATGGGCTGGTGATGATGGTATTGATATGAGAATTTATTGCAACCCTCATTTTCAAGATGATGCTTCTGTACAACAATATAAATAAATTAATAAGTATAGTGTATCATTTATACCATGACTAACGAGAGGATTCTAACTTGTTTGCCCCATAGAATGTCATTATCTTCGTGTGTGCCATGTTGATGTGGGTTAGTTTTATTCTGCATTTTACATGAAGAGGCATTCGTTTATAGAAAGCTATAAAGTGTACTAATAAATAAACAAATTTACCATTGTTGTATCTCTGGAATTGACCACTATGTGTTCTGCATCAGGTCCATTGGCATGAACTCTCTGCAAAATGAAATATTTATAAATAGAGATGAAAATGAACCAAAACATTTCGAATATATTGACAGTACCTTTCTTTTATTATTATGTAGTACTTCTGGATGAGATTCACCATTACCTACGGTTTGGAAATTTTCCTACAATAGAAATTAAACATGTTTCAGTAAAATACTTGTATGAATGCAACAAAAAAGATATTTACCGTTGCCATTTCGTTCGTCCCACACACTTCATCTTTGTTTCTTAATGCATCAATGATTTGGTCTTGCTGTTCTATGCGTTGCTTTAGCTTTGCTATTTCCTCCCTAGCATCAGCCTCTTCATCATGTGATGAACCATTTGTTGTGGTCATATTGATGTTCTTGAGATAACGAGGTTTTCGACCATAAACTTGGTTAGGAACAGGAAGCAAGCCCATTCCATGTACTTGTCCAGGCTTTTCATTCCCCAAAACTTTGTGCAAGGCATCACCTTTCCATGCAACTCTTCCCTGGTCACTTTGTGCCAACTCTGGTTGTTCATCAATTACCTTTTCCAACTCAACCTGAAAGAGAAGAATAAAGCATATTGTACTTGTTGTATTCCGTGTTGACTTGATTGTGTAAAAATTGAATGTATAACGTACCACAAACTTATTTTTATCTTTGGCCTTTTTTGGTTTTCTGTGAGTCGCTAAGTAAACCTTCGCTCTATGTGGTTGTTTCTTCTCAGGGTCCTCTTGACGCTGCAAAACCAGAAGTGCGCTGATATGCAAAGAAAAGGCTGTCAAAAGTTAGAAAAAAATATATACTCACAAGGTCCTCAGCCCAACGAGCAAAACTCTTTGTCCCTGCTGTATGAGTTGTCTTCACCTTTGTACGACTTATTTTGTTCTTCTCACTTACTTCCTATTATAATTAAAATATAATGTCAATGCACTACTTAACAGCAGCACATATAGTCCAACTAAATGACAGAGAGCTTACCCTTCCTTCCTTAGACTTCCAAAATTTGACAAGTTCACGCCATTGGTCACTATCCACATATTCTGGACAAAGCTTATACAAAGATTTTCTTTTCTTGTCTGCATTAAAGAAAATTTTCTTCAGACCAGCCTTGAATCTTCTCCAATCTCACCCGCTAGTTTTTAGTATCCACTTGTCACACTTAGCAGGGTACAAGAACTTTGTCTGCATTTCAGGAAATAATGAATAAGCGTAAACAACAAATGTACAAAGGCAAACTAATAATATGCTAGCTAATATAACTGATTTTCTTCTTCTGTCAGATAAGACTACATGTACACACTGAAGTATTGTGTCAGCCCCACCCTTCTTGACATTACGCCAGTCCTTTTTGTCAAGTGGACAATAACCCCCAAGTCTAGCTATTGTGCCAAGAAATTTCCCCAGGACTCCACCTTCGTCCCCAATGGGCTGGCCAAGATGATTGCATTTTACAACTATCCGCGCACCATCTGGCATGTTCCAAACAGCCGGTAAGGATGTTCCCCTACGCTTACCGTCACCTGTGGAATTTGTTTACAACAATACTAATTAACTAAAGGCCACATATATTACATTATGTGCTTGCAAAGCACTGAGTGAATAAGGAAAGTAAGGCTACTAATGGAATGGCCAAGAACAAAGGCCAATAATAGCAAAGTACATTTTAGATTTGACATGCATGTATTGTCGGATTAATAAAGAAAATTGGGTAAGTATATATATATGGAGCTTGTTTGTTAAGTAAGTGCAAGCCAACTTAAAATTGTTGATCCTTCTTAATTAATATCATACCAGAAATATTGTCGACGCGATCATCTCGACGACCAACTTGATCCTCATTATCCTCCAATTCTTGTGTTTCGGACATTGAATCACGTGACATCAGAGAATGCTCACTATTGTCGCAATCCCCATTGGTGTACTCAGCGCGGCTCTGAACCACATTCAACCTTTTTGATTTACGCACCGTTCCTGACAATCAATTCATGCACCATTTAATCTGTTAATTACAAGGATAGACAGTAATTTATTTGACCAAGTAGGCTAAGCATGACATGTTCCTACAAAACTGAAATCGTTATTGAGCTTACGGTTGCTATTACTTTGTGACGTCGCCGCCCTAGTTTTTGCTGCTCCTTTATCGAAGACAACCTCCTCCTCCTCTAAGCTGGTAATCGGTCCATCATCCTCACGTTGAGGGTCTGATGGAGCAACATCAATGTTTGCCTCCTCGTTGAACACATACAACTGGACCTTCTTCTCATTGGTATGTTCTGATATCATTCTGCTCACATGAATGTCATTATCAATGCGAACCAGATAGCCTCTACCACGCGGGTATTTCTTCCTGTAATACAAGAAATCATATGCCGGTGAGAAGCCAACTTCTTCGATCAATTTGACTAACTCATAATAGGAGATATCTGTTCTGTCCATTAATCCCTTAAGAACTTTATGCTGATGATTCTCATCTTCATAGGACAGGCTAATTTTTCATTTTTCCACAGCCATCTACAATGACATGAATGTAAGAAGTATCAGCACCAAACCAACTTTATAGTGGCATTAAAGTGAATAAAAGGTTGACATATATCAGCACCAAACCAACTTTACAGTGGCATGAAAGTGAATAGAAGGTTGACATATTATTGTTAAAATCTAGGATTTCTTCATACAGAAATGGAGGGAAATTACATGATAATGGAAGTGTTTTACATGATGGAGGATACAGACTGCCGGTCAAGCCACTCGCCAAGGTTGTTATGTTAGAGTCTAATCTGCGCTAATCTCTCGATCACACAAGGAAAGACTCCATGGTTTTTGCATCGCGTTCAACTGTGCGACTTTTCTCGTTTTTCCTGCATCTATTTATTGGGTACAAAGAGAAACGGAGTGGCCGGTAGTTTCCTACCTCTACGCCACGACCCTGACCGCTCGTGCCATCCCACGAGTTCGCGTCGTGCTAAACCACCCCAGCTAATCGCATGGGCTAATGTGACGTGGTCACATCGTGCTACAGGCCCATGCAGCCTACATGCAAGGCACGCACAAGTCGCGGCTCTTGACCAACAAACTAAGCTGGAAATAGACTACCTACTGCAATTTTATTCTTAGCGACTAGATTAGCTAACAAAACACCCCCCTAATCTTGTCGCTGCCTGCTTATTTCTGTCATGCCGATTCTTCCCCTTAGCTCTAGGAACCTGATGCGTCCGAGTGGCTTCGTGAAAGTGTCGGCGAGCTGATCGTTGGTGCAGATGTAGTCGATGTAGATGCGCCCCTCTTCCACGCATTCACGAATGAAGTGATACCGCAGCTCAATGTGCTTACTTCGATTATGGAAGACGGGGTTCTTCGCGAGAGAGATGGCCGACTTGTTGTCGACCAGTAGCCTTGGCTGCTTGACGTTGGTGTTCAGCATTTCTCCAACCAGCCGAGCTAGCCAAATGCCTTGGCAAGCAGCAGTAGTGGCGGCCATGTATTCGGCCTCGCATGAGGAGATCGCCACCACGCGCTGCTTCTGGGACTGCCAGCTTACGGGGCTGCCGCCAAGGAAGAAGAGCACTCCCGTCGTGCTCCTCCTGTTGTCGATGTCGCCGGCGTGGTCAGAGTCACTGTATCCCGTGAGTTCCGGCATGCCCTTTCCGCGGACGTAGGCACAGCCGTAGTCAATCGTGCCGGCGATGTACTTCAGCAGCCTCTTCACGGCCGCGTAATGATCTGATGCTGGCGCCTCCATGAAACGGCTCAAATATCCGACGGCGAAGGAGATATCCGGCCTCGTGTGTACGAGGTAACGCAGCCCTCCGATGATGTTGCGGTACAGGGTGCTGTCCACCGGCTTCTCCTTGCTGTCCCTGCTCAATTTCAGCCGCGCCTCCATCGCCACGTTGCCGGGGTTGCAGTCGTCCATGCGGGCGCGCTCCAGCAGCTTCTTGGTGTAGGCAGCCTGGCACAGCGTGATCCGATCACGCTCGTGGCGCACCTCAATGCCAAGGTAGTAGCTGAGCCGCCCGAGGTCGCTCATACGAAAAAGCGAGGTCATCTGGGGCTTGAAAGAGCTGATCTCCGACGGGTCCGAGCCGGTGATGACGAGGTCGTCGACGTACACACCGACGAGCAGGAGCTTGCTTCCCTCCCCACGCCGGTACACAGCATGCTCGGACGGACATCTCTCGAAGCCCAGGGAGCGCAAGCTTTCGTCGAGCTTGGCGTTCCACGCCCTCGGCGCCTGACGAAGCCCGTACAACGCCTTCCGTAGGTGCAACACCTTCTCCTCCTTGCCGGGCACGATGTAGCCCGGCGGCTGGACGACGTAGACCTCCTCGAGAAGGTCGCCGTTCAAGAAGGCGGACTTGACGTCCATGTGGTGCACCGTCCAGGCGTGGTGCGCAGCGAGGGCGATCAAGACGCGCACCGAGTCCATCCGCGCCACCGGCGCGAACACGTCCTCGAAGTCCACTCCCTGAACTTGAACGTATCCCTTCGCCACCAGCCTCGCCTTGCGCTTCACCACCGCGCCATGGGCATCTTTTTTAAGCTTGTACACCCACTTGAGGCCTATAGCGCGGTGTCCAGGCGGGAGCTCCGTGAGTTCCCACGTGCGGTTGTCGACGATGCTCTGCATCTCCTCGTCCATGGCACTCCGCCACCCTGGTTCCTTCTTCGCCTCAAGATACGAGGCTGGTTCTTCCCCTGCAAAAAGGCAGAGAGGACTATACACCGTCTCGACCTCATCCGTGGTATCCCATAGATTCTCCAAGGTGCGGTAGCGCTGTGGCGCCTCCACATCGATAGATGGCACGGACACACCAGTGGGCGGGGAGGCGAACTCAATGCCGGACGTTGTCGGGACCGGTGTCGTGTGACCCCGCGTCAGAGGAGCCGTCTTCGTGGGAGTGGATGGCGTCACGTGAGCCCGCATCATGGGCGCCGGCGTCGTGGGAGTGGACGGCGTCGCGCCTCCAGCGTCGACCATGGGAGGCGAAGGAGGTGGAGAGGCCGTCGCCGACGCGGTATCGTGTGCGTCGGAGGGGTCGGCCCGCAGGCCATGCTCGAGCTCGACGGTGAATGTCTCCAGCGCCGGCGAGTGGTGCTCTCCACCCGCGTCGGCGTGCCAATCCCACGCGCCGTCCTCGTCGAAGACGACGTCCCTCGAGACGTGCACGCGACACGTCGAAGGATGCAGCACGCGGTACGCTGCCGAGCCTGGCTCGTACCCTAGGAACACCATGGGCACACTCCTGTCATCAAGTTTCTTCAGGTTGGGGTTCATTACCTTGACGTGTGCGACACACCCAAAAGTGCGCAGGTGATGAACACTCGGACGATGCCCACACCACGCCTCGTGTGGTGTCATCTTCTCAACACTCTTTGTCGTGGACCTGTTGAGGAGGTACACGGCCGTCGTCACGGCCTCGCCCCAGAAGTGACCCGGCATGCCCTTGGCCTTCAGGAGGCAGCGCGCCATTCCGACGACAGTTTGGTTGCGCCGCTCCACAACGCCATTCTGCTGGGGCGTGTAGGGCGCGGTGAGCTGTCGTCGCACCCCCTGGTCGGCGAAGTACTCGCCGAGGCTGTGAGAGGTGAATTCACCACCTCGATCTGTGCGCAACACCTTGAGCTTGTGCCCGGACTCGAGCTCCGTCGTGGCCTGGAACCGCTTCAGCGCCGCGGCCGCCTCGTCCTTGGCGGCTAGCAGCACCAGCGACATATGCCTGCTGTGGTCATCAACCAGCAGGAGGAAGTACCTCTTCCCACCAGGTGTTGGCGGGCTGATCGGTCCACACAAGTCGGCGTGGACCAACTCCAGTGGTGTCGTGGCTCACTTGAGCGCCCTGTCGGGGAACGGTGCGCGACGATGCTTGCCGGCGAGGCAGGCCTCGCACACCCGATCAGCCTCGTCGACGAGTGGGAGGCCATGCACCATGCCGTCCCGGGCGAGTTTTCGTAGAGCCCGGAAGTTGACATGGCCGTAGCGCGCGTGCCAGCGCCATGCATCCTTGCTGCCGTGTACGGCGAGGCACACCGGCCGAGCCGGAGTCAGCTGCAGAATGTAGAGCCGGCCAGGGTTGCGCTCCACACGAGCGAGGAGACGCCCTCCCGGCTCACGGATCTGGAGTACACCGTGGTGTATGTTTGTCTCGTAGGCAATTTCATCTAACTGCCCGATGCTAACTATGTTGCTACATAGTTGCGGTATCAAATACACCTCAGATAATACAAGATGCTCACCATTGCGGCACTGGAACAGAATGGTGCCCTTCCCCTCGATGTGGACGGCTGATCCGTCGCCCAGCTTGACTGTGCCGCGCACGCCGGTGTCCAGCTCGGAGAAGATTTCTCGGCGACCAGACATGTGGTTGCTGGCTCCGGTGTCCAGGTACCATGACATTGTCGCAGTCCTGGCCCTCCGCCGCTGCGCGCGCCTGGGAGTGCTCCTCGTTGAGAAGCACGTGCCCACCGGCGCCGGCCGTGGTCACCACGACCTCGTGCGCACTTGCAAGGAGGAGCGCGGACTCGTGCGTGCCCTCCTGTGTCAGGTGCACCTGCTCCTTCCGCTCGCGTCGTGGCTCAGTACAGTCGCGAGAGAAGTGCCCGTTTTTGTTGCAGTTGTAGCACTTCACCTTGCTCATGTCACGGCCGCCGTTGCCGACGCCCTCGCGGCTAGTACCTCCGCCGTTGCCTTGGTTGTTGTTGCCGCGCCTCTGGTTTTGCGGCTTGCCGCGACGGCGGTTCCCTCCGCCGCCGTTGCCATTGCCGCCACCGCTGCCGGACCCCGAGTGCTGGCCTTGCTCACGCTCCCTGTGCCGTGCGTACCACTGCTGCTCTGTCATGAGCAGCTGGCCACCGCTGGCCGGCGTCGGGGCGTTGCCGCAGCGCTCTTCAGCGGTCCGCAGCCGCCCGATCAGCTCCTCGACCGAGATCGTGGACAGGTCAAGGAGCGTCTCAATCGCGACGGCGATCTGCGCATTGCGTGAGGGAACGACTCGGAGAACCTTCTGGACCACGCGTACCTCTTCCACGTTGTCCCCCAGCGTGCGCAGCTGGTTGACGAGGGCGGTGATCCTCATACCGAAGGCGTCGAGCGTTTCGCCGTCGTGGAAGGTGATCTGCTCGAACTCCGCGCGCAACCGTTGCGCGGTGGCCTCGCGGACGTGATGCACGCCCATCCACATCACCTTCAGCGAGTCCCAGGCGTCCTTTGCCGTCTTCGTCACCACGAGCACGCTGAGTACCTCCGGCGGCACCGCCCGAAGAATCACGCCCAGGGCGCTCTTGTCGTCGCGCACCGAGGCGGCATGGCCCTCGACCGCGTCCCAGAGTCCCCAGGACTCCATGTGGACCTGCATAAACAAGGCCCACTCGATGTAGTTGGTCGGGGTGAGCGTAGGGAACGTCACGCCTGCGCCTGGTACGACCGGTGGGCGCTCCGTGGCCACCGTCTCGTGCACCACCACCCTTCGCTCTCGCCTTCCGCGGCTCCGTCCGCGGCTAAGCTCTCATGAGCGTGGTGGAGTCGCTGAACGGCTTGCCCCGTTCCCGCCTGCAGCGAGGGGTGCTATCGCCGCGGCCGCCGCGGCTTCCGCTTTCGCCCGCTCCGCCGCCGTCGACATGGTCGCCGGGATCGCAAACGGCTCTGATGCCAATTGTTAGAGTCTAATCTGCGCTAATCTCTCGATCACACAAGGAAAGACTCCGTGGTTTTTGCGTCGCGTTCAACTGTGCGACTTTTCTCGTTTTTACTGCATCTATTTATTGGGTACAAAGAGAAACGGAGTGGCCGGTAGTTTCCTACCTCTACGCCACGACCCTGACCGCTCGTGCCATCCCACGAGTTCGCGTCGTGCTAAACCACCCCAGCTAATCGCATGGGCTAATGTGACGTGGTCACATATTGCTACAGGCCCATGCAGCCTACATGCAAGGCACGCACAAGTCGCGGCTCTTGACCAACAAACTAAGCTGGAAACAGACTACCTACTGCAATTTTATTCTTAGCGACTAGATTAGCTAACATGTTATTGCTCTGACCAAGCTTAGTTCTAGTAGACAGTGCACATACTAACTTCCTAAATCAAGGGTATAAACTGAATACTGACTGTGTAACATGTACTATGAATTTCAGGTTACATAAACTTTAAAAATCAGTACTAATCAGAGTTCAGAGTACAAGATCGTTGGCCCCAATTTTGTGTAAGTACTGCATACATCAGTACTAATCAGAGTTCAGAGTATAAGATCTTTGGTCCCAATTTTTGTCTAAGTACTGCATATATCAGTACTAATCTGAGTACTATTAATTTCAAAGTACTATCAGTACTGTAGAAGATATACTATGAATTTCAGAGTACAAGATGGGGGGGGGGGGCAGTTTTGTATAACTACTGCATATATCAGTACTAATCAGGGGATTATAGCCTACAAAATCAGGGGGTTAAAGACTGAAACCTTAAACTGCAAAGAAGGGGGAAAAAGCAGCCAACATCTCACGTATAGATGCTAAGGTCGATGGTAGCACACAAAACTGCAGAGGAATAAAAATTCAGAGAACATGGTACTACTTCTGCAGTGCATGAAAACCAGACTATAAATCGTATCTCAGTTTAACATAGTGACTAATGATTACATCCCACCCTCCATTCTTATCCTAAATTAACCACTGGTTGATTTACTTCCTGGTACGCACAAACCTAACACCAGATTCAGAGAGGAAAACAAAGGGGGGAGGAAAGAGACTCAGTCAAGCGTAGAAGGGAGAAATCAACAAAATGGGAGTTTAGATTGATACCAGCCGCGAGAATGGTGTAGTCCTTCTGGATTTAGTTCCGGAGTTGAGGATTGACGATGTCGTTGCCGCAACGATGCAAACCACACTGAGGCAGATCTGGGCAGCGATGGTTTCAATCGGGCGTTGACGTACAGGCAGGCGCGTGGGTGGCTGCTGAAGGGCGGCGTTGGATGACGATGTAGCGGGCGTTGGAGGGGCGGCGAGGTGGCCGCTGAGGGGCGGCGATGGAGGCCGCCGAGGTGAGGGTTTGAGGGCGGCGTGAATGATGCAGATGGGATTGGCGATCTAATTTATTTAGCGCTTCATTAGTTTATTTTTTTTGCGGTTAGCGCTTCGTTAGTTAACCGGAGGGAAAATTAAGCGGGACTAAACTGAGAGCTTTGGAGGGAACTTTTTGTCCATCGAGAAGTGGAGGAGGGAAATCGAGATGTGGAGGAATTTTTTATGGGAATAATCCCGAGACTGTTTGACTAATTTTTTGTTTGGAGAAAAATATATTATATCTATAAATAATTCGGGAAATGTTTATAATGGGAAAAAATGGAGCATGTTTTGTATTTATTTCATTACTGAGAAGGAACTAATATATACTTATAAATGGTAATTTCTTTATGAAATGAATATAACAATATAATTTTGTGAATTTGTATTGCAAAACATGGTAAAAACACAATTACTTACCTTCATTCGTACTGCAACCTCCAAGTCTGGCTGACTCTGACGGTGAGAGAGCAAGGAACCTCCGAACCAATGACTGGTTTATATTTACCAAGTTGTGTTTGTGATTTAATTGATGGAATGTAAATAAGGCACTGACACGCCTATAAGCACTGAAGCGAGCCGAAGGTGCGCCGCTGTCATCGCCCCTCCCTTGCCGGAGCGAGGCAAACCTTCCTGTAGTAGTCAGTCAGAAAGTCGTCATGCTAAGGCCCCATAAAACCAACGCATCAGAACAGGACACGAACCCTAACAAGACTCGAAAAAAGATTTCAAAACAGAGCCCTCCCACCGCCAAGGGTCGGGATCGACTCCGCCCCATGACTTTTTAGGGAGGCGACGGCTGGCTAGGTCTTACACGGGTAGTTGAAAACAATGTTTGCTCTAAACCGACAGGTTCACTTCAACCACCACAAATCCGCACCCCCCCAAAAAAACAAGAAAAGTTGCGGTAGGCATCAATTGGCTAGTACCACCCCATGAATCAGCCGTGTGATTTTAAGTGTTATTCAAGTGAGAACTAACTGTTCTATTTTGATCAATTTTCTTATAAAGGATAGGTTAGAGATCTTTGGACTACAAGGTGTTTTTGGATCAATTGATTCATTTTTTGAGTCATCTAATGCAAAATCAACGCCCAAATGGCATTGTACAACATCCTACCTTTGCTGCTCATCTTCTTCGCCAAAACGCGCCACAGACCCTTTGATAAATCGCTAGCCTCTGTCTCCCGTGGTGCTCCCACGCCAGCCTTGCAGCCCCGGCCTCCCCTCACCATCGTCCCCGGCCATCCCTTTAAACCAGGGAACCACTATATTTTTTCCAGCGGGCCTGCACCCCTTTCATCGGAACCGTCAAGTTTCGGACTTGCCTTCGCCGACTGTCGCACGCTACACTTGTTCCTGGCCAAGGTCTTATCGGTGTCTTCATGCCTCGCTATGACTTGCCTCGGTGCTACAGTTGACTACCTCGTGCTTCACCACGCGTCCTTCCCATGAAATTCGATTGACCCAAATTCATTTTTTAGTCAACTTATACTAAAATAAATGTACTTGCTTGTAATACAATTTGGTCCCAATTGATTACTTATGTGCGATTGGCATGTACATGAGTCGCGCGCCAATACAAAAACGTGTACATACATGATGAAAGACAACTGTTATACGAGTCAACTTGTGATTGGATGATTAGAAGGACTTTCAGGATTTTCAACGATGCGCATTCAGTGGGAGGAGACGTTCCGGTCAACGATGAGGTGCGTATGGTGACTTCGTAAACTTCAAGATGATATGTCGGCTCAGTCTTTCGGAGGTGCTCATAGGAATAAGATGTGCGTCTATATGTTCATAGGGATGAGAGTATGCGCGTGTATATGAGTACTTGCGTCTGTGCTAAAAAAAGACAGCTGCTATACGGATAAGAAACCTTTTTTGACACGTACGGGATATAAGAAACTTGTAGAGAAAAGAGACGTGGGAACAAGCTTTGGGAGGTGGGCACACGCACGCACGATTAGAGTTGGACGGCTCCTGCACGACCGACACGAAGCTTCAATCAGCCGGTTGAGTTGTATAATAATTTCCCAAAAAGAAAACACCACAAAAAAAACCTTTATCGATTCGTTCCTCATCTCTTACCTCGATCCCCTGTTCCGCCGCCGCCCAACCCAAGCGCTGGCCGCTGGCCGCATCGCCGCCACAGAGAAGTCGCGCCGCCGCCGCTCGAGTCCACACCCAGCGTCCCATCCGCTCGATTCCATACCTCTACCCGCCGCTCTAGTCCACAGCCCACGCCGCCTCCTATCGGCGCTCGAATCCACTCGTCCACCGGCCGCATGATCTGCCGCCCGTGTCCACGGACGGAAGACAGGGAGACGGCGGGAGCGCAGGACATCACCTCCGCCCGACCATTACCTTGGACGCTGCTTCTCCACAATCTGGCGGCGGGGGCCGCTACTTCTCCACGTCGTCAGACCACGGCAGCTAAGGTTTGAGAGATCGAGCTTCAGAACTCCCTGCTGTGCCTCTCTTTTAATTTTGTCTTTAAAGGACCACACGACGCGTTCCATTACATAATAGTACTGGGTATATCGCTGGATCATAATGTTCAGAATTCAGAATTCCATTGCCTTCACACAGTGCCAATTGTGTTTCCCATAACTTGTGAAAAACTAACCTGCCACATCTCAATGCCTTGTTGTGCTGTTAGAGCTGCAAATGAAATCTTGCATTTAGAGCGTTGTGAGTCACAACGCATACTGCAGAATATGATGTCGACTTTGGCTTAGCTCAGTATTACAAAATTATTCCGAAATCAATATGCATGCTGCAACATTATCATTTAGATCAGGATGTATTCCTGAGAACCCCAATCCTCTGTCTGCAACCATTAGAACAGACAATTTTATTACCTCTGTCATAAAAGGCACAACCATGTATTTTGCGTTGAGGCCATCAGTGCGAAATTAATTATGTATTATAATAAATAAGTTGTTTGAAAGTACTGATGGTTCAATACAATTTCAACTTTTTAGCATTATAATAAATTCACTAATGACATTTGCTACTTTAACACAACGAGTCGATGGATCTAACAGCCATTAAAAAGTTACTCAGTTCTCGTAGACCAAGTGCAGACTACTTGGCTGGCGTAGATGGTTTCCTTGATTTTGCATACATTGGAAAAAGTTCAGATGCCAAGATCCATTGTCCATGCGTCAGATGTGTCAATAGGAACTTGTTGAAGCGAGGCACCGTATATGATCATTTGGTGTGTAATGGAATGCTACTTGGATACACAGTTTGGGGTTGTCATGGTGAAACTGCAGGATACATCTCCTCTAACAAACGAAAAAGGTCAAAACAGGAAGGCATAAACTCTAATATGCGCCAGCTAGTCCATGATGTTTTCGGGAACATAGATAATGGGTCTCAAGTGAATGACTTCGATGACCCAAACCCACCAGAACATGGACCAGATCCTGAAACCCAATCTTTTTATGACTTGTTGAGAGATGCAGATGTACCTTTGTGGGACGGGTGTGAACTATCAAAACTTTCTTTCCTTGTGCTTCTGTTCAACATAAAATCCAGTAACAAGTGGAGTAATAAATCTATAAATGATTTGCTAGCAGTTCTACAACAAGCAATTCCAAATGGCAAGAATTTACCTGGAACTTTTGCCAAGGCCAAGAAGATCATTGGAAAGCTTGGGCTTAGTTATGAGAGAATTCATGTTTGTGAAAAAGATTGTCAGCTTTTTTGGAAAGAGAAGGCTAATGATGACTTTTGCTCAGTATGTGGAGCATCAAGGTGGAAAAACAAACCTGATAAAACCGTGCTAACTAACAAGGAAAGGAAAAAAGCAACCCCGAAGAAGGTGCTCCGGTACTTCCCTATTAAGCCAAGGCTTAAGAGGCTTTTTATGCACAAGGAAACTGCTATAGCATTAAGATGGCATGATGAGGAACGCATAAAAGATGGAGCATTGCGACATTTAGCTGATTCAGCGGCATGGAAGGAGATTGACTCTAAGTATAAGCACATCAGATCAGATTCTCGAAATATTAGATTCATAATCACAGCTGATGGATTTAATCCGTTTGGTAAGCTGAATAGTAAACATAGTTGCTGGCCTGTTGTCCTAGTACCAAATAACCTTCCACCATGCTTGTGCATGAAGGCATCTTCTCTTATGCTCACTCTGCTTATTCCTGGTCCAACTTACCCTGGAAAGAATTTCCATGTATTCATGCAACCAGTTTATGAAGAACTAACCGAGCTGTTTATGGTAGGAACACATACATATGATGCATCTCGAGGTGAGATGTTTCAACTTTATGTTGTTGTGTTGTCTACTGTGAGTGACTACCCCGGGCTAGCTCTCTTTGCAGGATATAGCGTAAATGGTGAGTTTGGTTGTTTTCCATGTCGTGATGAAACATGTTCTAAACACTTGAAATATGGGCAGAAGTACTGTTTCATGGGGCATCGCCGATTTCTGCCCCCAGATCACAAATTCCGTTTTGATGCTAGATCGTTTGATGGTTCTGAAGAACATAGAGCGGCACCTAGTGCTTATGCGGAAACTAGAGTTGTAGATCAAATAAAATCAATTTCAGATTTTCAGAAATCCAAAACATGGAAGTGTGTCAGTGGCCTATTCAATTTGCCTTATTGGGACTTCAATTTACTTCGTCACAATCTTGATATCATGCATATTGAGAAGAACGTATGTGAAAACATATATGGAACACTTCTAGGAATAGAAGGCAAGTCCAAAGATAATTTAAAGGCACGACAAGACCTACAACACATGAACATTAAACGAGAGCTGCATCCACAAAAAAACCTAATGATAAGTATTATCTGCCACCTGCTTCCTATAACCTATCTAAAGAAGGGAAGCAACAATTTTGCAAAGTCCTTCATGGTGCAAGGGGTCCGAATGGGTTTTCAGGAAACATCTCAAGATGTGCAAATGTTGTTCAAGGGAGAATCTCGGGCCTTAAAAGTCATGATTGTCATACACTAATGCAACACTTTCTACCACTTGCTATTCGAGGTCTACTCCCAGATCATGTCACATCTGTGTTGTTCGACCTGTGTGGGTATTTTAGAGAAGTGAGTGCAAAAGTCCTATACATCAGCGATCTTGAGAAGTTGGAGGAGCGAATCATAATGACATTATGTCATATGGAGAGAATATTCCCACCAGGTTTTTTCACTGTTATGGTGCATTTGGTTATGGATCTAGCAACGGAGGCAAAAATAGGTGGTCCAGTGTGCTACCGTTCGATGTGGTTTGTGGAAAGGTATGGTAGCTTCTTATATAAATATGGGGATGCATTACATATCTTTTGCAGGAAAATATTCTTCAATAATTTTCTTCTTCCTTGTGTTTGTGTTTATGTAGGTATATAGGTAAGCTGAAGTCAAATGTCCGTAACAAAGCTCGTCCCGAAGGATCTATCGCTGAAGCATTTTTGGCAGATGAGTGCATGACATTCTGTTCAAGATATATTGTCGGTTTTGAGACCAAACATAACTTGCCTTCGCAGAACGAAGATAACGACGAGTGGGTTGGGCATCATGATATTGCACATGGATCAAGATTATTTCCACATTCTGGCAATCCACTTGGAAAGCCTAGGAATTATGTACTGAGCGGTGTGGAAAAAGTACAGGCACATAAATATGTCTTGTTCAATTGCTCTGATGTGAATTCATACCTTAGGTAATATCTCATGCTTATAAATTGTCTTAGTTACCCTTTTCCCCTACTTTACCTTTGTTTATGAATTACTTTGCAGGGCTCATGCTGATGAGATCACTAATGGACGCAATTTAAACCCTGATGTTGTCGAGAGGATTCAAAATGATAAGTTCCACGAATGGTTCCAAGCTCATGTAAGTGCCATATTTTGCATATACTATACACGTATCACTACATTTAGTTGTAATCAAATTCTAAATATTCAGATAAGGAAATTGGAGAAGGAAAATGGCATCCACAACATTGAAAAGGATATTAGATTGCTCGCCCGGGGCCCAGTTAATGCAGCCAAAAGATATTGCGCTTTCAACTCCCGAGGCTACCATTTTAGGCCTAAACGCTTGGATAAAGAGACACAAAATAGTGGAGTCATGGTAACTGCAAAAACTTCTAGTTATGCTTCAGCACGTGATGCCAATCCTGTTTTACGTGATGTGACGTACTACGGGAGGGTAATTGATATTGTCGAGCTAAACTACTCTGGACAGTTTTCAGTGGTGTTGTTTAAATGTGAATGGGTTAATGTGTTCTCAGAAACAGGAATGAAAAAAGACAAGTACTGTTACACACTTGTCAACTTCTCACATCTAATACACAAAGGAGAAAAGATTGAGCATGAGCCTTTTATTTTCCCTAACCAGGCGAATCAAGTGTTATATGTGGAAGATGAATTGAATCCAGGTTGGTCTGTGGTAATGAAGTTGCCAAAGCCTAGAGATGTATATGACTTAGGCAACTTGGAATGGGAAGCGCAGACAGAAAATGAGCCATTCCATGTTTCACAGCTTGGAGAGAGTTTGAAAATAAAGAACAATGAAGAACATTGGGTTAGAACAGACGTTGAGGGGACAATAGTGGATGCTAATAATGCTTCGAGCAACGAAGAATAACTGAGGTTAGTAGCAATATGTTCTTGTGTTTCCATATTCAATTTGCAAGATGTGTTTTTACCTCTAATATAATTTGTTGTTCAATCTTTCTGTTCTTCAATTATGTTTTGTGCATTCTTTCTTTTATGTTGGGTTAACACTTTCATATCAAATATGAAATTTAGTGATAAAAGTAGCACAAAATGTCTCTTCTATTTTCTTGTTCGTGTTTTGAATTATTTTGGCTGCATGCTACAGGTTCAGACTGCATGCTACATGGAGGGGGTGGTCGGCTGTGTGCTTTGTGTTAGTACAAAACAGCCTACTCTTTTCTGCTTGCTGGCTTTCTGTTGACTACTTGACCAACTTGCTTGGTGATATACTGCTGTCTGAGACCATGTGTTGGTCAAAACATAGTATACTCTTATATTCATGCTTGGTAATTCGGTCAGCTGCAACACCACATGCTTGTTTGGAACATCATTTTGTACTTTGGTCAACAACAGTTCAGAATTGAGATACACGCAGTTTCTTTGGAACTTTATTTTTGTATACATTGGTTAACAATTCAGAATTGGCATACTCTTGCAGTGTTCAAAAATCTTGTTTTGCGATCACATGTTGCCATTTTTTTAAAGTCTGAATCTATCCTGAAGCAGTATATATGTTTTAGTTTCTCTACATATAATTCTCTTGCTGATGATTAGATTATATGATTAAAAGACTAGACTCTCATGTGCAAGATGAAAGTTCAATGTTGATTGAAGTCTTTTTCTCCGAAGGCTGAAGGCAGATTCTGTACCAAGTAGAAAGTTCAGTGTTCTACCAACGACACTCAGCTTTCTCATGATTTTTGCTCTTTGAACCCAGCTATCAAAATGCATTCAAATTTAGGTTTTCATTATTCCAATTACACGAAATAGTATCTATTGAATATGTCTCCCTATCTGGACGAATTAGCACGAATTCTGGATCAGGGTGGTCCAACTAATAAAAAAGTCACAGATATAACATGTCAACATACAGTATACCTTTGATCGAAAACCGCTTCCCAAATACAACACGTCAACATACTTTTATACTTTATAATAAAAATAGGGATCAATAAATCTTCAAAGCATATTAAATTAATTAAGTCCAAAATTACTTAAAAGTAGCTAGCACACCTTTTAATTTTAACAAATTTTGGTAGCAGAAAACATTTTTTTCCAATACCCAAAAGAGCTGCACATCTTTTATATTAAGATAAGAGAAAAAATATTTAAAGATTACGAACACACACACAGTACAAAGCACAAAACTTTGAGTTTGCACTCTCATCCAGTCTAAGAAAATAGGGTCATAGGTACCCATGTAAAGGGAAATAATCTTTTTTAGAATTTTGTACAGGGAAATATCTTTTTTAGAAGAACTTACAGGAAAAAGTCAGCTGCTATAGTTTGAGTCCTACCTTCTCTGGGCTTTGGTAGGTGGGCTACACCAATTGTTTTATCCTAATATATCCCACCAGTAATCAAACACGCATCCTCTAAACTTCTATACGTAGCTAACATGTGAATGGCACAAGCCCATAACTATTACCTTGGAGGCCACGTGCTACGACGGGATCGACCTAATAATTGATCGCATGCATCTTCCAACAAGTCTTCTCATGACAAGAAAGAAAAATTCAATCCAATATTATTACGTGTGTAACATTTACCTACGTAGATCACCTATGTGTTACAAACTTGTAACACAACATTATGGGCTGATACGTCCATTTTGAGGACAAGCGAGGTCTAAGCTTGGGGGAGTTGATACGTCCATTTTGCATCATGCTTTTATTTCAATATTTATTGCATTATGGGCTGTCATGACACTTTACATCTCAATATTTATGGCTATTCTCTCTTATTTTACAAGGTTTACCATGAAGAGGGGGAATGCCGGCAGCTGGAATTTTGGCTGGAAAAGGAGCAAACGTTGGAAACATATTCTGCACAACTCCAAAAGTCCTGAAACTCCACGAAACAACTTTTTGGATTTATTAAGAATTTATGAGCGAAAGAAATAGGCCAGGGGGTCCACACCCTGTCCAGGAGACAGGGCCCCCCTATAGGGCGTGCCCCTATCTCCTGGGTCCCCTGATGGGCCTCCGGCGTCCATCTTCTGCTATATCATCACTTTTACCCTGGAAAAATCGTGGGCAAGTTTACGGGATGAAACTCCGCCGCCACGAGGCGGAACCTTGGTGGAATCAATCTAGGGCTCTGGCAGAGCTGTTCTGCCGGGGACACTTCCCTCCGGGAGGGGGAAATCATCACCAACGTCGTCACCAATGATCCTCTCATCGGGAGGGGGTCAATCTCCATCAACATCTTCACCAGCACCATCTCCTCTCAAACCCTAGTTCGTCTCTTTTATCCAATCTTGTATCCAATCTTTTTATCCAAAACCACAAATTGGTACATGTGGGTTGCTAGTAGTGTTGATTACTCCTTGTAGTTGATACTTATTGGTTTACTTGGTGGAAGATCATATGTTCAGATCCTTAATGCATATTATTACACCTCTGATTATGAACATGATTATGCTTTGTGAGTAGTTACTTTAGTTCCTGAGGACATGGGTGAAGTCTTGCTATTAGTAGTCATGTGAATTTGGTATTCGTTCGATATTTTGATGAGATGTATGTTGTCTTTCCTCTAGTGGTGTTATGTGAACGTTGACTACATGACACTTCACCATTGTTTGGGCCTAGAGGAAGGCATAGGGAAGTAATAAGTAGATGATGGGTTGCTAGAGTGACAGAAGTTTAAACCCTAGTTTATGCGTTGCTTCATTAGGGGTTCTTATGGGCCCATATGTTTAATGTTGTGGTTAGGTTTACCTTAATACTCCTTTTGTAGTTGCGGACGCTTGCAATAGGGGTTAATCATAAGTGGGATGCTTGTCCAAGTTGGGGCAGTACCCAAGTGTCGGTCCACCCACATATCAAATTATCAAAGTATCGAACGCGAATCATATGAGCGTGATGAAAACTAGCTTGACGATAATTCCCAATGTGTCCTCGGGAGCTCCTTTATTATTATTAGAATTTCTCCAAGCTTATCCTTTGCTACATAAAGGATTGGGCCACCTTTCTGCACCTTATTTACTTTGTTTACTTGTTACTCGTTACTATTTATCCTATCACAAAACTATCTATCACCTATTATTTCAGTGCTTGCAGAGAAAATCTTACTGAAAACCGCTTATCATTTCCTTCTGCTCCTCGTTGGGTTCGACACTCTTACTTATCGAAAGGACTACGATAGATCCCCTACACTTGTGGGTCATCAAGACTCTTTTCGGGCGCCGTTGCCGGGGAGTGTAGCGCTTTTGGTGAATGGAACTTGGTAAGGAAATATTTATTTAGTGTGCTGAAATTTTTTGTTACTTGTCACTATGGAAACTAATCCTTTGAGGGGCTTGTTTGGGGTATCTTCATACCAACTAGAGGAGCAAAGAGATGCTCCTCAACATACTGAACCTTATGAAAATATTCACTTTGAGATTCCTTCGGTATGATAGAAAAACTGCTAGCTAATCCTTTTGCAAGAGACCGAACTTTGCATGCCGACTTACACCTTATCTTTGTGGATGAAGTTTGTGGATTACTTAAGCTTGCAGGTATCCCCGATGATGTTGTTAAAAGGAAGGTCTTCCCTTTATCTTTGAAGGGAGATGCAATGACATGGTATAGTCTATGTGATGATATGAGATTTTGGAATTATAAGCGACTGAAGTTGGAATTTCACCAGAAGTTCTACCCTATGCATCTTGTTCATCGTGATCGTAATTATATATATAATTACTGGCCTCACGAAGAAGAAAGCATCGCTCAAGCTTGGGGGAGGCTTAAATCCATGTTATATTCATGCCCCAATCATGAGCTCTCTCGGGAAATGATTATTCAGAATTTTTATGCTTGGCATTCTCTTGATAATCGCAACCTGCTCGATATTTCCTGTGATGGTTCCTATATGCTGAAGACTATTGATTTCAAATGGGACTTATTAGAAAGAATTAAACGCAACTCTGAAGATTGGGGTTTCGACGATGGTAAGGAGTCAGGTATGACACCTAAGTTCGATTGTGTTAAATCTTTTATGGATACCGATGCTTTCCGTGGATTTAGCTCTAAGTATGGACTTGACTCTGAGATAGTAGCTACTTTTTGTGAAACTTTTGCTACTTACGTTGATCTCCCTAAAGAGAAGTGGTTTAAATATAATCCTCCTGTTGAAGTGAGAGTAGTTGCACCTATTACAGTCGAAGAAAAGACTATTACATATAGTGATCCTATTATTCCTACTACTTATGTCGAAAAACCTCCTTTTCTTGTTAGGATAAAAGATCATGTTAAAGCTTCGATTGTTGTCCGTAAGAGTAATACTAGGACTTATACACTCTCCTGAGCAAATTAATGTTGAACCTAGTATTGCTATGATTAAAGATCTCTTGGATGAAGACTTAGATGGGCATGTTATCTCTTTCGTGGGTGAAACTGCTAATATTGCTAGACCCGATACTAAGAAACGTAGACCTGTTGTAGGCACGCCTGTTATATCTGTTAAAATAGGAGATCATCGTTATCATGGCTTATGTGATATGGGTGCTAGTGCTAATGCGATACCTTATGATCTTTATAAAGAAATTATGCATGATATTGCACCTGTTGAATTAGAAGACATTGATGTTACTATTAAGCCTTCTAATAGGGACACCATTAAACCTATTGGGATTGTTAGAGATGTTGAAGTCTTGTGTGGAAAGATTAAATACCCTGCTGATTTCCTTGTTCTTGCTTCCCCACAAGATAATTTTTGTCCCATTATTTTTGTAGACCCTTTTTGAATACTGCTAGTGCTAAGATTAATTGTGAAAGGAATATTGTCACTGTTGGCATAGATGGTATGTCTCATGAGTTTAATTTCACTAAGTTTAGTAGACAACCTCGTGAAAGGGAACCACCTAGTAAGGATGAAATTATTGGTCCTGCTTCCATTGCTGTTCCCCCAACTGATCCGTTAGAACAATATTTGTTAGACCATGAAAATGATATGTTTATGGAGGAAAGGGAAGAAATAGACGAAGTGTTCCTTAAACAAGAACCTATGCTAAAACATAACCTTCCCGTTGAAATTCTTGGGGATCCCCCTCCACCCAAGGGTGATCCCGTGTTCGAACACAAACCCTTATGAAAATGATATTGAGTCTTGTGAAATCAATGTTGCTTTACTAAATCTTGTTATGAAAGATCAATTCTCCGGCCTTCCTAGTGAAGATGCCGCTACCCATCTAAACAACTTTGTTGATTTGTGTGAGATGCAAAAGAAGAAAGATACGGATAATGATATAGCTAAATTGAAGTTATTTCTGTTTTCTCTTAGAGATTGTGCTAAAATTTGGTTTTCGTCTTTGCCTAAAAATAGTATTGATTCATGGAATAAGTGCAAGGATGTCTTTATCTCTAAGTATTTTCCTCCCGCTAAGATCATCTCTCTTAGGAACGATATTATGAATTTTAAACAACTTGATCATGAGCATGTTGCCCAATCTTGGGAAATAATGACATTGATGATTCGCAATTGCCCTACTCATGGTTTGAATTTATGGATGATCATACAAAAAATTTATGCCGGATTGAATTTTGCTTCTAGAAATCTTTTAGATTCGGCCGCAAGAGGCACGTTTATGGAAATCACCTTAGGAGAAGCTACTAAACTCCTTGATAATATTATGGCTAATTATTCTCAATGGCACACCGAAAGATCTACTAGTAAAAAAGTACATGCTATAGAAGAAATTAATGTTTTGAGTGGAAAGATGGATGAACTTATGAAATCGTTTGCTATTAAGAGTGCTCCTATTGATCCCAATAATGAATCTATGGATGTGAATTTTGTTGGTAGGAATAATTTTGGTAACAATGCTTATAGAGGAAACTTTAATTCTATACCATTCCCTAGTAATTCCTCTAATAATTATGGAAATTCCTACAATAATTCTTATGGTAATTTTAATAACATGCCCTCTGATTTTGAAAATAATGTGAAAGAATTTATGGGCTCTCAAAAGAATTTCAATGCCTTGCTTGAAGAAAAATTGCTTAAAGTTGATGATTTGGCTAGGAACGTTGATAGACTTTCGCTTGATGTTGAATCTTTAAAACTCAGATCTACTCCTCCTAAGCATGATATCAATGAGTCTCTCAAAGCTATGAGAATTTCCATTGATGAGTGCAAGGAAAGAACCGCTAGATTGCGTGCCAAGAAAGATTGCTTTGTGAAGGTGTGTTCTTTTAGTTTCCATGAAAATAATGATGAAGATCTAAAAGTTATTGATGTGTCCCCTATTAAATCTTTGTTTTGCAATATGAATCTTAATAATTATGGGACTGGAGATGAGTCAACTTTAGTTTAAAGGCATCCCAATGATTCGGAGTTTTTAGATCTTGATGCTAAATTTGGTAAAAGTGGGAATGGAGAAGTCAAAACTTTAGATAGTGATGAACCCACTACTTTGGATTTCAAGGAATTTAATTATGATAATTGCCCTTTAATAGATTGTATTTCCTTGTTGCAATCCGTGTTGAATTTTTCTCATGCTTATAGTCAAAATAAAGCCTTTACCAAACATATTGTTGATGCCTTGATGCAATCTTATGATGAAAAACTTAATTTGGAAGTTTCAATATCTAGAAAACTTATGATGAGTGGGAACCTACTATAAAGATTAAAATTAAAGATTATGAGTGTTATGCTTTGTGTGATTTGGGTGCTAGTGATTCCACAATTCCGAAAACTTTATGTGATATTCTAGGTTTCCATGATCTTGATGATTGCTTTTTAAATTTGCACCTTGCGGATTCCACCATTAAAAAGCCTATGGGAAGAATCAATGATGTTCTTATTGTTGCAAATAGGAACTATGTTCCCGTAGATTTTATCGGTCTTGACATTGATTGCAATCTTTCATGTCCTATTATTCTTCGTAGACCTTTCCTTAGAACGATTGGTGCGATTATTGATATGAAGGGAGGGAATATTAGATTCCAATTTCCATTAAGGAAAGTCATGGAGCACTTTCCAAGAAAGAAAGTCAAATTACCTTATGAATCTATCATGTGAGCTACTTATGAATCAAATGCCAAAGATGGCACTATTTAGATCTATCCTCGTTTTTATGCCTAGCCTGGGGCGTCAAACAATAGCGCTAGTTGGGAGACAACCCAATTTTATTTTAGTTTCTTTGTTTTTGCTCCTGTTTAGTAATAAATTTTTCATCTACTCTCTTTTTAGATGTGTTTTCTTGTTTTATTTAGTGTTTGTGCCAAGTAGAACCTATAGGATAACCTATGGTAAGAGTTAATTTGATTCTGCTGAAAAACAGAAACTTTGCGCTCGCGAGAAAACATTCAATAAATCACACAAATGTGCTTTTGCGTTGATTATTTTTGCTGTAGATCAATAGACAAATTTCCTAGGACGTCCTATTTTGGTAGGATTTTTGGAGTTCCAGAAGTATTCTGAAGTTACATATTGCTACAGACTGTTCTGTTTTTGACAGATTCTGCTTTTAGTGTGTTGTTTGCTTATTTTGATGCATCTATGGCTAGTATGTAGGGGTATGAACCATAGAAAAGTTTGAATACAGTAGGTTTAACACAAATCTTCTTCTCTATTTCTAATTGACGAGTTGGTTGAATAGTCCCACAACTTTCAACCGGTTTATTTTCAACCGGTTTATTTTCGTCCCCTCCCCACCCCACCCCACGCAACCAAAAAAACACCCCACAAAAAACACTCCTATCGTCCTGGAGACCCCAAGCTGCACAAAAAAAAACACTCCTATCGTCCTGGAGATCCCAAGCTGCTACCCCTCGTCACGCAGCCGCAGACGCCACAGTCGATCCGGGGAGACGACGCCGCGACCCGGCGACCGCCGCCGTCGAAGCGGAACACCAAGACGCGGCTGTCGTGGATCACCAGGACGCCGCCACTCCTCCCTCTACCGGCTTCGATCTTTTGTCTAGGGTTCTACGCCGCTGCCGCCCCTGCTCCCGCATCTCACCTTCGTCCACGAGCACCTGCCGCTGCCACAGTGCGCCGGGCGCATCCCTTCAGCCAGCGCCGACCATCTCCCTCCCTCCAGCACTGGCCGCCTCCCTCCCCAAGTGCGAGTGCCAGTCGCCTCCCCGCGGCCGCCTCCATCCCCTCCCTCGAACGCACTGGGCCTGCCGAATCCCGCCGTGGAGCGCGTGGGCCACCCAGGCAGCCAACCTCGCGTTCTCCGTCTCGGCCACCATGATCTGCACCGACCAGGCCCTCGGCGAGCAAGCAATCTCGACGATGGGATTCCCATGGATGATGTTGCCTTGCTGGCGGTTGTTGTGCTCATGTGGTCCTCTCATGTTGCAGCAGCCAAATGCGATGATTCACTGATCTTGCTCTCCCATGGTAAGGAGCCTGTGGCTCTCAGGTCTCAACTAATCACAAGGTAAATAAGGTTTTTGAGAGTTCAATTCAATTTGGTGGAGAATTGATTACTTAACAGAAAACATCTCAGGTCCTCTTCTTCCCTCCGATCTCCTCGACCTGGCCGACGCCGGCGACTCCTCACCGCCCCGGGCCTTTGGAAGAAAAGTTTGGACCATCCCTCGATCTCCTTGCCCTGGCCGACGCCGCCGTCTCCTCATCTTCGAGGAGAGGACGACTGTCAAGGACCGGCATTCGCCGGCGCGCAGCTCGGCGTTGGTCAGAAAGAGCACCAGCGTCATGCCCAGGCTCATGACCCACAGTCAGAGCTTCGTCGCCGACAGGGGCGACCCTCCTCCACCGCCGAACAAGATCCCCAAGAGCCCCTTCCCACCTGTATGTCATCTGCACACCTGTTACATCTTGCTGGTTTTGAAATTGAACTTGACTAAAGCTAAACTGAAGCTGAAACTGTTTGTGCAGGAGAAGATCTCGATGAGCTTCACGGCCGTGTGAATCATGAGCAGGATGGCCAGGGAGGAGGAGCCCTGCTCGCCGGTCTCCGACGACAACGATGAAGCGGCGCCCCTTGTCGGTCGCTCGGGTGCCTGTGCCGGGAAAGCTCAATGCTCTCGGGAAGGTATGTGATCATCAGATATTCAGATGGGCTTTTCTCTGTCAGTTGTTCAGTCCGCCTGAACTCTGAACTAGATCGATGGTGCAAATTTGTTTCTGGAAGCCATGGAGCAGAGGGAGCAGGCACAGAAGGTGGCGCTTGAGGCCTTGCGCAACGCGTCGGCGACGGAGAACGTAGTTAGGATCTACAAGTATGCCCAGCAACGGCACCTCTTTTTCCTATGGCAATTTGACACCGTCTGGACAGAGTGGCTTGTCTGCTTGAGCCCGCATACTACGACGGCCTACTTGCTCGGTGCACGCGTCTGTTGGTCCCAGGTCAGGCCCCTCTAGATCCCACTGGAAGCTGCAGTACTGGATGGATGAGAACTACGCTTACAATTGCGAGCACTGCAAGGTATGCATGTGTCCCTCTTCCACGGATGTCAACATGTCGTTTTTTTTTATAAGTTTTAGACACAGTCTGATCTATGTACTTTGTCCCTTTTTCCTTAGCAAACAATGCATTCTGCGATAATGAGCATATAGTGTCGAACTATTATTATAACATTGCAGTTTTGTTCGAGTCCAAGTTCCCGACCATCATCTCACATATAGTGTCCTCAAATTAGATCGATAGTAATGCAACTTTATGCTAGAATGTGCAACAAAAAACTGTTGAATCCCCAAGATGAATGCCCGTACAAGAAGCTTGTCAATCCTAAATTCTTTCTTAGTAAACATATTTGATCACATAGTTCTCTTTTTCTGTGAATTCCGAACATACTACTTGGAGGAAGGAGGGGGCGGCACAGAGCGGGTCCTCACACAGTCGTGTGATTGACCACGACGACGCGGCCGTGCGGTGGGTACCCACGGACGCTGCTCTGCCGGGCCGGAGGAGGAGTCCAGATCCAGCACCTCACCAAGGTCGGCGCTGCACGGTGAGTGCAACTGCATTGAGAAACCCGGCCCGGCCATCTTCTCCCCCGAGTTGCTGCCGCGGCGAACCCCATAGGCGCCTCTGCGCCCCAGTCAAGTCTCATGTGTGCGTTGGTTTAAGTCAGCCTTCACGTCATATATATTTGACCTACATCAATTATCTTGTTGCTTATATCTACTATTCAAACAATATTATTTTAAAACTTCTTGATTTACTGTTAACTTAGTTTATTGGCTGGCAGGAGGAGTGTACTGTTGAGATCAATGTCGGGATCCGCAGGTACTACTATTCAGAGTTCCCGTGAACTTTTCGTTCAGGCAAATGATAGCCTTCTTAAAATTGCATTTTGTTGTTGGTGTTTTAGGTTTCTATCGCGTAGCATCAGATTATAATATTGCCAAGCATGAGCTGGCGGCGCATATGGAAGATCCCATGGGCCAGCAGCTGGAGCCTGGATGCGGATGTTAATGCTCCATAGCAGAGAGTTTAGGTTTACAGCAAGCAGCGACTACCAAATTTTCCATGGTTAGTGTTGATTCCTAATGATTTGTGGTTTATAACATTGACGACAACATCTAGGCTATCTCAAATTTACCATCAGAATAGTGATCTTTGTGCATGATTGGTTTAAATTAATTTTTTCATCCCAGCTCTTCTGTTTACAGTAGGATATAAATGGAGATTGTCATGGAGATGGTTGCCATCAGTTCCATTTTGTTGCACATCACAAGCCTGCCATTTTAGGTTGATATATGTTTTCAATATCTTTACCTCTACTATTTCAAGAATGTCTGATGTGTCACTAGCTTATTCCATTCTTGCATTGTAGTACCTTGAGGTCTGACTCATGCATGCAGATGGGGAGATGCATTCATGTGCTTGCTGTTGCGTGCCAGTAGCTTCGTTCAGTTGCTTCAGTGGGATAAAGTTACTCGATGTGGATTTTGTTCTTTAAACGTTCAACAAATTTGCCAGCGAGTAGTTTGACACATACGGGCATGAGGTTCTTCTGGTAACAAGTTCTGGATGCGTCGATAGGATAAGTTTTACAGAAATGAGATGATCTTCTTAAGGGAGGCATTTTTACATCTTTGTACAGGTGTACTTTTGCGGCTGTACTTTTGTTAATTGAAAGTGGAATTACCCCAATTGATAACCAAATTTTGTGCTCACTGCCGACATGGGGTTGACCATGACGTCCTAGAGCCCTTGCCTCTGCTTGATGCTGCGTCGAGCCAGGTCCACCCCTGCTACCAAATGCATTTGGACTCGCATATTTCTATCATAGAGGAGTAAACCTACAAATCTCATCTCATTCTTTCACAGATGAAACCATCAGATACGCGTGGTGTGTAGAGTCCGTTCTAATCAATGGAAAGGAAGTGGAGGAAGGGAAATTGCCTACAGGTGATACTGATAACTTTAAAACCATTACTATGGTTACAAAATGCGGTAAATATTGCAGACACTGATAACTTTAAAAACATTACTATGGTTACAAAATGCGGTAAATATTGCAGATACTTCATGTTTCCTATTTGGTACAGTTAGATCCTTATTCGCTTACTTGTGATGTATTTCTGATTGTTTTGACGTGTTCATGAATTGCAAAATGGGGCTTCAAATGCATATCAAATCATGATTTCCAACATGATCGATTTTCATGTCTTTTTTGCAGAGTTATTTACATTTCAACCTGATCACAAGGCCATTAGAGATTGGACTATTCCACTCGGTCCGAACTACATTAGGTCAACTGCACATTTTATTTCAAGTTATGAAGAATACGAGCTGAGAACATATAGGAGCTCTATGTGGTTTAAATATTTTTATACGAAGTTTGATGTACTTCTCATGAATATCTTCATAAACAGAAATAATGGTAAGCCATGCACTGCTACATTATGTTTCACCAGAATCACTCTTTATAATATCTTGTTGCTTTCATGTTGTGAATACTATTTATCTTCGGCATCTACTAAGGTAAAGCTAAATGTTTTACGAGTATATTTCCATCATGTTGAGTAATTTCTTTTGAAGATGATACTAATATGTTAATCGGCTAATTGGTGACCTTAATCGTTCCATTAACTAATTTATTGACCGGTATTGTGAAGAATTACTAACGGCAAAGGTACACCTTTGCCATGTGTTTTGGACAGTTGAAGTTTCCGTGCTTGTAATTGTGCCAATGGATGAACTGATTCATGAGACGTTGGTTCCAAGAACCCAAAAGTGTAAATCGGCCATACTTTTATCTTCACATCGTCCCACGAAATTCTTATTGAATTAGAATACTTTACCGTGATTCAATAAGAGTAAAAATAGACCTGAAGCTAATAACCGATGTCCATATATTATTTTTGCAACTCATGTGAAAGTGCAACAGGAACATTATATTTCTCTTATTAAATAAATTGGCTTCTACAAATTCCATGCATGCATATTTGAAAGAAAGTATTATTCTCACATTTTTAGTTCCAAGTTCACTATTGAAAATAATAGCCCTTG
>NC_041393.1:769251967-769281140 GCF_002162155.2 Triticum dicoccoides | reverse complement strand
GAAATCGTAAAATGCAGCCACACTTTACTAATACAAGATGTGAAATTTACCGCATCTGCACCATTATGGGTTCAAATTTCAAAATGTTTGTGTGAGGGACACATGTGGCGAGTTTGGACTGGGGAGGTAAAAATAGTGGATGGAACAAGAGTGATTTCACGGGAAAAAGGAATAATTGACAATATCGGACTATGTGTGCCCCGGTTGCAACGCACATGCAATTAGCTATAGAAGATAAAAAAAGAGAAGAAACTTTTTTTCTCTTCTCTAATGGATAAATAAATTTGTACCACGAACTAGGCATGCGCGTGTGAGGGCGGGAAGAGGAGACACATTGACATTTTTCAGGCTTTGGATGAACATTTCTATTCGTAGCTTTCTATGTTCATGGCAACGCATGAGCATAACGCCATCGTGGTAGAATCCTGGATGAAGAGTGGGTCCAGTATAGAACCATGAGGTACTAGCACTAAGATAGGAAGATAGTTGTCGCCCTTGTCCCTTGCTGCTGGCTTGCCACAGCTGCAGCGATCACTAGCTCACTTAGAACACGAGTTAGTGAATTTTGTGGTAAGTGTGAAGGTCGAGATTGAGCAGGATGGGGTTGATATTGGTTCGTTCAGTTACTGTTGTTTGAGCGGAATAATTTTTGTACTATAGAAAATGTCGCAAAGTACATTTCATTAAAGATGACTTTGCCGTCCAAGGCGACCCTGCGTCGGTCCGCCGATGGGTCCGCACACAATTTTTTTCGCAAATTCGAGACAAACAAAGAGGAGCTTTGCCGGAGTCCGGACATCCGACTGGCCGACAAAAACCACCACGTGCCCTTGTCCATGCAGGATGGCGTAAGACTGGTCTTATTCGGCGGAAGAAGAACGTGATGAATAACTGATTAGCATGATGTTCGGCGGAAGACCTCAAGCTAGCTAGCTTGAGTTGGCGGAAGGGACACGGCTATCTAGCCAAATATGATTTACTTAGTACAAAACTCTAATTATTATTAAATACATGGTTTGTGCGAAATATTAAAACACCTTCGGCCAAAAACACTGATGTTAATCTATGGTTTCTCTCCAAAAGGCAATGCTTTTGCTCAAGTGTGTGGCGGAAGCTGCTTGCAATGCATTGCATTGGTTGGCCGAAGGTGCATGTAACATGTTAGTTTTGTGTTGGTGGGAGGTGCATTTTTTTAATTGACCATTGTTTAGCATGTTTTAGATTGTTACGGACATTTTTGGTTATGGTTGGATGGCCGGCTTCTGTATCATTGTCTGTGGACTGGTTCCGCATCCATGAACGGATATGATGTCCGGTTTACGGGTCAGCGTTGAAGATGCCCTTAAATTATCTTTTTAATCAACTTACATTGCACCATGAAATGAATTTCAATTATTACCCAATTGTTACGGTTTACCTTTTCTATACATGTTTATACTAATTTCAGCAAAATGCTTTAAAAGCTCGTGGCAACGCACGGGCATTCTACTAGTATAAATAAAGAATGAGTTCATTACAGTACCTTATGTGGTGGTTTTTCTTTCTTGCACTAACGGAGCTTATGAGATTTCCTGTTGAGTTTTGTGTTGTGAAGTTTTCATGTTTTGGGTAAAGATTTGATGGACTATGGAATAAATGGTGGCAAAAGCGTAAGTTTGGGGATGCCCATGGAACCCCAAGATATTCAAGTATAACCAAAAGCCTAAGCTTGGGGATGCCCCGGATGGCATCCCCTCTTTCGTCTTCGTTCATCAATAACTTTACTTGGAGCTATATTTTTATTCGCCATATGATATGTGTTTTGCTTGGAGCGCCATGTATGATATTGGTCTTTGCTTGTTAGTTTACCACAGTCATCCTTTCTTTACAAACCTTTTGGGAGAGAAATACTTGATTTAGAATTTATTAGAACACTCTATGTGCTTCACTTATATCTTTTGAGCTAGATAGTTTTTCTCTATGTGCTTCACTTATATTTTTTAGAGCACGGCGGTGGCTTAATTTTGTAGAAATTGTTGATCTCTCATGCTTTACTTATTTTATTTTGAGAGTCTCTTAGAACAGCATGGTATTTGCTATGGTTATAAAATTGGTCCTAGAATTATGGGCATCCAAGTTGGGTATAATAAAAAGTATCATATAAGTGAATTGGATGCTATGATCAATTTGATACTTGATAATTGTTTTGAGATATAGAGGCGGTGATATTAGAGACATGCTAGTTGGGTAATTGTGAATTTAAAAAATACTTGTGTTAAAGTTTGTGATTCCCGTAGCATGCACGTATGATGAACCGCTTTGTGATGAAGTTGGAGCATAATTTTATTTATTGATTGTCTTCCTTATGAGTGGCGGTCGGGGACGAGCGATGGTATTTTCCTACCAATCTATCCCCCTAGGAGCATGCGTGTAGTACTTTGTTTTCAATGGCTTGTAGATTTTTGCAATAAGTATATGAGTTCTTTATGACTAATGTTGAATCCATGGATTATACGCACTCTAACCCTTCCACCATTGCTAGCCTCTCTTGTGCCGCGCAACTTTCGTCGGTACCATACACCCACCATATACCTTCCTCAAAACAGCCACAATACCTACCTATTATGGCATTTCCATAGCCATTCCGAGATATATTGCCATGCAACTTTCCACCGTTCCGTTTATTATGACACGCATCATCATTTTCATATTGCTCTTTGCATGATCATGTAGTTTACATCATATTTCTGGCAAAACCACCTCATAATTTTTCATACATGTCACTCTTGATTCATTGCATATCCCGGTACACCGCCGGAGGCATCCATATAGAGTCATATCTTGTTCTAAGTATCGAGTTGTAATTTTGAGTTCTAAATAAATAAAAGTGTGATGATCTTCATTATTAGAGCATTGTCCTAGTGAGGAAAGGATGATGGAGACTATGATTCCCCCACAAGTCGGGATGAGACTTCAGACTTCAAAAGAAAAAAAGAAAAAAATAAAGAGAAAGGCCAAATAAAAAAAGGCAAAATAAAAAAAGGAAAAAAAAGAAAAAGAAAAAAAGAAAAAAATTGAGAGAAAAGGAGAGAAGGGACAATGCTACTATCCTTTTTACCACACTTGTGCTTCAAAGTAGCACCATGATCTTCATGGTAGAGAGTCTCATATGTTGTCACTTTCATATACTAGTGGGATTTTTTCATTATAGAACTTGGCTTGTATATTCCAATGATGGGCTTCCTCAAAATGCCCTAGGTCTTCATGAGCAAGCAAGTTGGATGCACACCCACTTAGTTTCTTTTGTTGAGCTTTCATACATTTATAGCTCTAGTGCATCCGTTGCATGACAATCCCTACTCACTCATATTGATATCTATTAATGGGAATCTCCATAGCCCGTTGATACGCCTAGTTGATGTGAGACTATCTTCTCTTTTTTGTCTTCTCCACAACCACCATTCTATTCCACATATAGTGCGATGTCCATGGCTCACGCTCATGTATTGCGTGAAAATTGAAAAAAGTTTGAGATTAGTAAAGTATGAATCAATTGCTTGGCTTGTCATCGGGGTTGTGCATGATAAAATACTTTGTGTGATGAAGATAGAGCAACAGCCAGACTATATGATTTTGTAGGGATAACTTTCTTTAGCCATGTTATTTTGAGAAGACATGATTGCTTTATTAGTATGCTTGAAGTATTAGAATTTCTTATGTCAATATGAACTTTTATTTTGAATCATTTGGATCTGAACATTCATGCCACAATAAAGAGAAATGCATTGAGAAATATGCTAGGTAGCATTCCCATCAAAAATTCTATTTTTATCATTTACCTACTCGAGGACGAGCAGGAATTAAGCTTGGGGATGCTTGATACGTTTCCAACTTATCTATAATTTTTGATTGTTCCATGCTATTATATTACCTGTTTTGGATGTTTATGGGCTTTACTTTACACTTTTATATCATTTTTGGGACTAACCTACTAACCGGAGGCCCAGCCCGAATTGTTGTTTTTTTGCCTATTTCAGTGTTTCGCAGAAAAGGAATATCAAACGGAGTCCAAACGGGATGAAACCTTCGGGAGCGATCTTTTTTGAACAAACGTGATCCAAAGGACTTGGAGTGGAAGTCAAGAAACAAGCGAGGCAGCCACGAGGGTGCCCGGCGCGCCCCCCACCCTCGTGGGCCCCTCGAGCGTCCACCGACCTACTTCTTCCTCCTACATATACCCATGTACCCTGAAACCATCAGAGGCGACCATGAAAAACTATTTCCACCGCCGTAACCTTTTGTATCCGCGAGATCCCATCTTGGAGCCGTCGCCGGCGCTCCACCGGAGGGGGAATCCACCACGAAGGGCCTCTACATCATCTCCAAGGCCTCTCCGATGAGTTGTGAGTAGTTTACCACAGACCTTCGGGTCCATAGTTATTAGCTAGATGGCTTCTTCTCTCTCTTTGATTCTCAATACAAAGTTCTCCTTCCTCTTCTTAGAGATCTATTCGATGTAACTTTTTTTGTGGTGTGTTTGTCGAGATCCGATGAATTGTGGGTTTATGATCAAGTTTATCTATGAGAAATATTTGAATCTCCTCTGAATTCTTTTGCGTGTGATTAAGTTATCTTTGCAATTCTCTTCGAATTATCAGTTTGGTTTGGCCTACTAGATTGATCTTTCTTACCATGGGAGAAGTGCTTAGCTTTGGGTTCAATCTTGCGGTGTCCTTTCCCAGTGACAGTAGGGGCAGCAAGGCACGTATTGTATTGTTGCCATCGAGAATAAAAAGATGGGGTTTATATCATATTGCATGAGTTTATCCCTCTACATCATGTCATCTTTCTTAATGCGTTACTCTGTTCTTCGGGAACTTAACACTCTAGATGCATGATGGATAGTGTGGACTAATAGTAGTAGATGCAGGCAGGAGTCGGTCTACTTGTCACGGACGTAATGCCTATATACATGATCATGCCTAGATAATCTCGTAATTATTCACTTTTCTATCAATTGTTCGACAGTAATTTGTTCACCCACCGTAATAATTGTGCTATCTTGAGAGAAGCCACTAGTGAAACCTATGGCCCCCGGGTACTTTTATTTGCATCTTTACTTTTCCAATCTATATCATAAAATACCAAAAATATATTTATCTTATCATATTATCTCTATTAGATCTCACTTTCGCAAGTGGCCTTGAAGGGATTGACAACCCCTTTTTTGCGTTGGTTGCGAGTTCTTGTTTGTTTGTGTAGGTGCGTGGGACTTGTGAGGAGCCTCCTACTGGATTGATACCTTGGTTCTCAAAAACTGAGGAAAATACTTATGCTACTGTGTTGCATCACCCTTTCCTCTTCAAGGAAAACCAACGCAAGCTCAAGACATAGCAAGGGCAGTCTTGAAAGCCAGCAAATGCGATTGAGATGAGTCGCCGAAAGAGGAACGAGATGTTTCCTGATAATTTGAGTTGGAGGAATGAAGTGGTTGACGAGTGAGACCCGCCAGAGGATATAAAGAATTTGAATCAGGGGTGGCCTCATTTTGACGTTTCCTTGGCGTGTTCGGTAAGCTGGAGGATAGTTCTTCATCCCTGCTAGTCCAAGTCTGCCGCTAGCTCTCATGCTGCTATTGCTTCAAAAGAAAGTGAGGATCCAGATGAGCTAGGGGGTGTGAAAAGCTTATTTTCCGGGTTACTCTCCGAATTTTCTGTCTTGGCAAGGGCTCGGAGTCGGAGGAAATGATAGTTACCTCTTCTTCAATTGCTTGACTAGTCCTTGTGTCATCCTGATAATAATCAATGTCAATAAGATGGTTGAAAAAGGAGCCAAGAGAGTCAAGGGCTACCTCCGACTCAGAACTGTCGTCTAGTGCAAGCATCTCCGAAGCGTTGGGTTTCTTCCCCTTCTTCTTAGTGGTTTTCTTGGCCTTCCTGGCCCTCTTGGCAGCTTCATGATCAGATTCTTTCTTCCAAAATCGTCATCAACCAGTAAGGGTCATCAAGGTTAAGTTAAAACAAGGTATTCAAGGATGAAGGCGAAATAAAAGCTTTGGCGGCTTAACCCTGGTGCCGGGTTAGATTTGCAGAAAGGTCTCAGGCCCACCTTGCTGTAGTCCGCTGGACTTTCATGCAGAAGAGACTTCGTCATCTCATTGATGGCATCGTCACTTAAGTCATCAGAGCTGTGGCGTAGTGGATATTTTTTGGCGCCAGTGTAAGTGCACATTAAGATGGGGCGGCGACTTAAGGGAATGACCCGCATGAAACCCAGCATCGAACTAAGTCAATGTCGGTCAAGCCGTTTCCCAACAGAGCCTTATACTTGGCAATGGTAGGGGCGAGTTTCTTGCGTTCAACTGTTGTTAGCTTGTTAGGGAGCATATGGTTTGAATCCAGGCGCAGGGCGCGAAAGCCGGGCAGTGGGTTCTCGTCAGCCGGAGAGGTGTCTTTACAATAGAACCATGTCTGATTCCAATCCTTGGGATGACTCGCCAGATGAGCATAAGGAAAGATGGCATCTCTTCTTCTCTAAATTGAGATTCCACCAAGCTCCAGACTGGGTCTGTTTGAGTACTCGTTTGGGTGGTTCAAATAAAAATACTCTCTGAATAGCTCCACACTAGGCTCTTCTTGAAGGTACACCTCACAGAACACTTGGAAGTTGCATATATTTGACACGAAATTGGGTCTGATGTCTTGAGGATGAAGGTTGAAAAAGTACAGAACATCCCAGAAGAATTTAGAGCCGGGCGGTGAGAAGCCCCAGTTCATGTGATCGGTAAATACAATGACTTCGCCCTCTTTTGGCTGAGGTTTTTCTTCTTCCGGTTTAGGGGCGCGGTAATGCATAACAGACATCTTTGGTAAGTAGCCGGTTTTCTCAAAGTCCCGAAGTGTGTTCTCTCTGACGATGGAGCGTACCCAGTTGCAGGAAGTGGTTGTCTTGGGCGGCATTGTGAAAAAGGAAGCCTAAAAAGAAAATGAACAATTTTGGCCGGTTCAAATTAAGCCGGAGGAAAAGTACTGCAGCATATATTCAGAATGGCGGCTTAAAAAGAGGCCTAATGGTATATGACTAGCTACAGCGGGTTATGTAAGCCGCCATGAACAGATTCACGTCCATCTAATAAGTGATGTTTTTTAAAGTGTTGAATCTAAGCTACAACTGGTGATGTAAACCGCCGTGGCCAGATTGATCTATCAGGAGGGAAATTTTTACTAAGTACTAGACAAACAGGTTTTTACATATTACAATTGCAAATTCGGATCAGTGGCAGTTTAGAGAAAGGAAATAAATCAAGAACTAAAAATAGTACAGGGGATTTCATAAGTTCTAATGAGATCTCTTTTCAAGGAAAAAGGGTCCGCTAGCATTGAAGGCCCGGGAAAAACTACTACCACGCAAGTTTTGGGCTATCTTTAGATCAAAAGGTGATAGGGTTGAAGATCTACGATGAACTATGAAGAACACAAGGAGCTATAGAAACCCTAGTGCAGATCTGGAGTGTACGAGGGTGAGCACTTACAGGTGCAGATCAGACTGCGGTGGAGCGCCGGCGTTCTCTGGTCTGAATCAGGTTGATGCAGCGGCCAAGGACGAGGCAGACGGCGAGCTTCGCGGCGGCGGTGGTGGCGCTCGAGTGACAGGAGAGACATGAGAGGAGGAAGACGAAGGAAAAGGGGGAGAATGAGAAAGGCAATCGACCCTATTTATAAGGAGAATGCTAATAAGTGGGCGCGAAAAATGAGGAGGCCAAAACATGGTTGTCCAGCTGCTCGGATGCCTTGATTCTCTGGACAGTTATTAAAAGATAAAAGATCCATTGAGATATATCAGATATTGTGCAAATTAATGATAGGTGATGTCATGGCGGGTTACTACAATTCCAGAGATGATGTCATGGCGGGTTATGAATTCTCGCACAAAGTGAAGAAGGGAAGATTTTTCCTAAGTGTTGAAGATTGACATGAACAAGTTCAAATCAACCTGGGGCCTAATGTTGGGGATATAACTATTAGGTATGACCCACCCAGGAGGGGCCGGGTTATCCTGTGGTGATTCTTAAGGTGAAGCCCAAGAGGATATTGAAGGTAGCGGTTAACAGCCAAGGGCCCAAGGCCCAAGGGCGACTTAAGGCCCGTAGGAATAAACCGCCATATATGTAAGACTTGTAAGGCATGTAAAGATAGTCATCAAGCCGGACACGTTGTCTATGATCCGGCTGGGACTCCATGAGCCGCTGGGCGTCAACCTGTGTATATAAAGGGATGATCCAGTGGCGGTTCAGGGGAAGAATAGAAGAGATCAAAAGCTAGGTCAAGCGGATGCGCTGCCTGGTAATCGAGACATAAGCAATACCACCTCAAACTGGATTAGGCCTTTACCTTCACAGCAAGGGGCCTAACGTTAACCAGTATACTCCTGTGTCGTTTGTCCCGTTTAACCCCTTTAAGCTAACCTAGAGGTGATGGCTCCACGACTAAGTCCTTTCACGAGGACATCTGCCATGACTATTCCACGACATCAACCAATACCCTAATATCACCTAGATACTCCAATGTTACCTGAAGTATCCGCGGGTATGATTATACGATATGCATCACACAATCTCAGATTCATCTATTCAAACCAACACAAAGAACTCATAAAGTGCCCCAAAGTTTCTACCGGAGAGTCAAGACGAAAACATGTGCCAACCCCTATGCATAGATTCCCGAGGTCACGGAACCCGCAAGTTGATCACTAAAACATACATCAAGTGAATCAATATAATACCCCATTGTCACCACGGGTATCCCACGCAAGACATACATCAAGTGTTCTCAAATCCTTAAAGACTCAAGCCGATAAGATAATTCCAAAGGGAAAACTCAATCCATTACAAGAAGATAGAGGGGAAGAAACATCATAAGATCCAACTATAATAGCAAAGCTCGCGGTACATCAAGATCGTGCCACATCAAGAACACGAGAGAAAGAGATCAAACACATAGCTACTGGTACATACCATCAACCCCGAGGGTGAACTACTCCCTCCTCATCATGGAGAGCATCGGGATGATGAAGATGGACACCGGTGATGGATCCCCCCTCCGGCAGGGTACCGAAAAAGGTTCCCGATTAGTTTTTCGTGGCTCTAGAGGCTTGAGGCGGCGGAACTCCTGGTCTAGGTTTCCTTATGGGGGTTTCTGTATTTATAGGAATTTTTGGCGTCGGTTTCACGTCAGGGGAGTCTCCGAGTCATCCACGAGGTAGGGGGCGCGCCATCCACCCTCGTGGATGGCTCGGGACTCTACTGGCCCTACTCTTTTACGTCGGGGGCTTCTTTTGGTCCATAAAAATTCACAAAAATTGGCAGGTCAATTGGACTCCATTTGGTATTCCTTTTCTGTAAAACTCAAAAACAAGGAAAAAACAGAAACTGGCACTGTCTCTAGGTTAATAGGTTAGTCCCAAAAATCCTATAAACTATCACATAAATGCATATAAAGCATCCAAGATGAATAATATAATAGCATGGAACAATCAAAAATTATAGATACGTTGGAGACATATCAGCAGACACTATGCAGGGTGGAGCATGGTTGCAGTCGCATAATTTTGGCTGGGTCGGACTGGATTGTCTGATGAACTGACGTGTATGTTGGTGAAATTAAAAGACGGCGGAGATTTCAGCGACGACGACGACATAGGAGCGTGGTCCTAGTGGTGGCTGGTTTCTGAGGCATGGAAACACGTGGTGCAGGCTTGAGGGTTCGTGCGGCTTTGACAAGACTATGGCACAGGGGTTGATTAAGTAGTGCACACATGAGAGCTTGAAGTCGGCATGGTGCGAGGGTAGCATGGCCAGCTACATGGAGTCATGTTGAAGGTGGAGCTGGAGTCTGATGGACGACTTCACTCTATGCTGATGGAGGGGCTAAGGCGTAAATGCATGGAGAGTCGAAGCCTATTTCAGCGGGATAGCTAGTGACACGTGGATCGGACTGGGGCCCATTGGTCTGATAGATATGTGAGACTCGGCATCGATCAGTGATGATCGATGGTTCTCTAAAGTGGGGGTTGAGTGGTGTGGGCTAGCTATCCTGGAGACTCGACCGGCACAGTAGAGGCTCGACACGGTGATAGCAGCGAGGCGTACCATAAGCACGGGACACAACGATAGACCAAGGCACTAATGGTGAGACATGTGGTCAAGCAAAGCGTACAGGGGTGCTGGAGCAGTGTTGAAGAGTACCAGATTCAATTTTGTGACTGGATCTATCGGTGCTAGTTGATGGACAGAAGTTGACCATGGAGAATCAGCCGACACATTTGCTACTCAGCACCATGGCGGGACCCTTTGTTACGAGGAAGTAGCCTTCCATCATGGAAAGATCTTTGTTGTTTGAGAGATGGGGAATCTGTTCATCCGTGAGTTTGTCGGAGATTCATTGTCCAAAAGTCGCGTGGAGCATGTCACTAAAGAACATCTCAATGTGGGCTACATGGACATGAAATGCTACCTAGTCACATCAGCCGACAACACAAAGCTATTGATGCTGCGTTGGACTATTCTTCAAGTGATGAACGAGCTCAAGCTTGATCACCACAAAATGGGTCTGTGTGTATTCGAGGCAGACTTGGATAAGGGCCGGTGGTCTGAGGTGAAAGACTTGGGTGACCAGGTCCTCTTTGTTGGACATACTGGCTCGAGAGCGTTCGCGGTAACAGGTTCCTCTGCGCACTATCACCAGATTTTTCAAGGAGGGAACCTTGTGTTTCTTTCGGGAAATGATTGATCATGGAAATGGGAATTTAAGCAACATTCTGCGCGGTGCAAGTGCTTCAATTGTCGAAAGTTCGTCCATGGCATTCCTATCTATTGTGTGTTCGACATAATGAGTGGCAAAAGCAGTATAGTTTCTCTTAGTAGGAGTGATAGTCAAAAATATTTTAGCTCTGAATGGTTCTTCCCCACTGCGTAACAATCGAAAGATTTTACGAGATGGATTGATGATCGACACACATAAATATCCCTATAGAATCCACTGATGAACCAATTCATGTATTGAAACATCAACATTTCATCATTTTTTTCCACAACGCTACTATCTACTGTAATGTTATTTATCAGAAAAAAAAACATATGGCACTAACAATTAATTTGATCCCCGTATTGATGTGAAACGTGTCTTACTTTCTTCCTATAAATACATAATCATGTAGATTTTTCTCTATGCAATTATTTGACCTCTCGACCTGTAGTACAATTCAGTTCAGTGTATGAAAGACATTAGCAAGCTGCAAGCATTACTAATGAGCTTGTAGCTTCATTGTAGGAAGTTTTGAGACACATGTAACATTGGAGTATAAGAACACATGTAACATGGAACTTAAATGTAATTTTCATTTTCCTTTTTACGTGGAAAGCTATTAACACTGCCCATATTATGTAATTTTTGCTTGTTTTACCATGGTACTGCTTGTGTATTTTTATTATATATTGGGCCATCTATTTTGAACAATATTTTAAATGCATCAGCCGATGTTTACTTAATGAAACAATTATTTTCCAAGAATGTACTCCCTTTACTCCATACTATCTGAACTTTACATTGTTCATTGAAGTCGTGATTTGTGCTAGCATCTTGTTCGAGTGGTTAGGCTTTAGCAGAACTATGGTATCACCAGCAATTTGCAGAATGGAGTTAAACAACTACATGCTTTAAACAAATATAGGCATTACCGAAGTAGCACAAACAACATCAAATCATATTCGTAGTAGCTTATATCACGCACACTAACTTATGGACAGAGATGATACAACCCTTTAGTCATCGATCATTGCCAGGGCTTCCTCGTGCTTGTCGCACTTGATGACCACATATGTGCACGAATGGTCGAAGATGGTGACCGTGAAAGCATCTTGGGTCAGTACCTTGAATGCCTAGAGGTAGCCGATCTGCAACGCGTGAGCAGTGGCAAAGGCTCGACACCCTTCATCCATGCCAACCCTTCATTGACATCGTTGAGCGTCTTCCAACTGCATCCGGTGTTCGTCCTAAAAAGTGGTGAACCTTGGGATGGTGCTCAGGTAAGGATGAAACTTATCAGCAATGGGAAGCACCTGGGTTATGTGGGTTGTGGAAACTTCCTCGGGGAAGTGGCCATCCTTTGTAGGCCTCCTTGTCCGCCTCATGGACGGGCTGTCTTCTCTTCCATCCTTACCTCGGAGGGAATTGCAGTTTTATCTTCTGATAGTCTCTCTTGATCCTCATATGTTCATCTTGTGGCGGAGATCAAGGCAACAATGGAGGATAGGGAGTTTATTCCTCAGAAATTACACCGTGAACAAAATAGTGTGGCGGCTTGTTTGGCAAATTATAGTCGCGTAAAGTGCACCACGACAGTGTGGTTACTTCAAGATCCCCCCATTATTGAGCAACGTTTGTCTCTGGACGGTAACACCATAATCTTGGAATAAAACTCGTTTTTACACCGCAAAAGGAAAACTAACTATGGTGCATGAAAACTTTCAATATTGCTTAATTCTCACTCCGAGGGAAAGACCCATGCCATATTGTTTACTCAAGTGTACGTGACTTTGAGTTGTAGAAAGTATAGTAGAATCGGAAATTAAACGTTGTAACGTGGATACAGTACCAAACTTTTTTATTGGCATTTTCTAACGGTTGGTACAGGAGATACATTTTTCTAACGGCTGGAATAGGAGATACATTTGTTTACCATATCATCACACTTTTTTAATAACACTTCTGCTTCAGTACACCGCCTAAACAAAGTGATGGCTGAAATTATCGCATACCCCTTCGTAATAAATGGCGGGATGGTTTTATTTTTAAAGTATGTTGCCCACCCCGATACGCAGGACCTCATGTATACAAATTGCACAGACGCAAGGGGTTGGGCCGGCCCATTAAGCCATGCCCCTCCTACCACGTTCTATGTAAGAGACTCAAAAATAAAGAGAAAAGGGATAGCTCATGAGCACTCGAAGTCGAGACATCGCACTTGAGGTGCCCGCTGCGAGCCGCTTCACCTGAACACTACTTATGGTCTTCTACAACGCGAAATATATAAACAAACACAACATCGTTCATATATATGAAAAAAAATCAGCAAAAGTTCAAAAGTTCTATTGAAAAAGGTACGAACAATTTGGAAATGTCGAATAGTTTTTGAAATTATAAAACATCATTTGGAAACACAAACATTTGTTGAAATTTGAACAAAATTTTAACACATGAACATTTTTTAATGATGAAAGCGAATCTTAATTTTGATGCTCAATTCAAAAGTTATAACTTAAGAAAATGAATACCAAATTAACTGCACATGAAACAATACACAAATACCAATAAACATATGGATTTCTTAACACGTTCACCTCTATTACCAGGGTTTCTTTCTTTTCGGTCATGAGGTGTAAAAGGCAGACAAAAAGTTTCCTAATATGCCTTTGATCGCTAGATGTGTCCAAAAACTAATTACGGTACATTGAGAGTTTCAGTATTGTATGGTTCTCACTCCGAGGGAAAGAACCATGACATCTTCGAAAGTTTCGTACGACCATGACCTCCACTTAATGAAACTAGACTAGCTTCACCGCTGTTCATGTCGTACACACAATAACTTGGAACTGCGTAGCCGAGTTTTGGGCAGTTGTCGCCGAGAAGGAAGACACGGTTCCCTCGGAAGCCCCGGTCTGATGAACCAGCCACCATAAGTGCTTTGGAGCTAGTCTGGCCGACTACGAGGACCTGGCTGCCCAAGTCCTTGACCTCGGACCACCGGCCCTTTTGCAAGTCCGCCTCAAACACCTGCAGATCCATCGCCCAACGATGATCAAACTTCACCCTATCCATCTGCCAAGGGACACTCCACCGCACCATTAGTAGCTTTTGCTTGTCGGAAGACGTCACCAAGTGGCGTTGGACGTAACGCGTGTTCGCCATTGCGGCCATGGCTGGCCCTTCCTTGATGAAATGCTCGACCCTACTTGTGCTGCAGGTCTGAGATAGCGGCGTCTCTCCGAGGTCCAACTCATAGGTGAAGAGATTCTCCTTGGAGCTGAGCGCGAAGATCTTTCCATGGTGGAAGGCTATGTCCTCGTAGATTATGTTCGAGCCATGGCCCTGAGGATCCTCATAGCATTTGTAAGTTGTATTTGACCATGAAAGTTTCGTGCCTGGCCGGAAGCATCCTACTTTGATTAGATTGCAGTCGTCGAACAACGCAACAACTAGATGAGAGGAGCACACGATGATCTTCCTCAAGGACCATGACGTGACCAGATTGTACTCGCACCCTGTCCAGAGCGCATCAGACTCGCCACACACGACGACGTCGTGACCGCACGTCCGTTCACAGTGGCATGGGACCTCGATGGCCGGCGTGGACCGGAAGAAAGGGTCGCCGAGGAAGCATCGATAGGAGCGCTTGTGCTCGTACAGCACCCAGCCGTCATATGTGGCGCGGGCACGGTAGCCTCTGGGCGAGGCGAAGCGGCGTACTTTGCCGTTGCCGGCCAGGTCCTGGTACCGGCCACGGCCGAGGTTGATCCACGGCATGGCCGACGGAAGCAAGGAGCTCTGCTGCTGTGCGGCGAGGCGCCAGCCGCGACACACAGCGCTAAAGCTGACGCGGTCCGTCTGGCCGAGAAGCCTTGAGAGGATTTCGCCGGCGAGCTCTGGCGGGAGATCCGGCCAACACGAAGCGGTCTTGCCCAGACAGAGCCCCATGAAGTATGAGTATGAGACTGCGACGGGCGACCCAGCGATCGAGAATTTTGGCTCTCGACGATCACTTTATGAATCGACGATCACTTTCCGGACATGACTTGAACACGGACACGAGACAGTCGGAGGTACTCAGGTCTACGTGACTCCCTTTTCTTTTTCTTTTTTTTGAGGGGTCTGTTCGAACCGCCACTCTCTAGCCCTAGCTCTCCTCTCCCTCGTGCCTAGCTCACTCTCTCATGCCGTGGCTCGACCGTTAAGAAGGAGGAAGAAGAAGATCAGAGAAGTGATGGACACAGAAGTTTTTCCAGTGCACGAACGCTTCTTTCTTCCCTCGAGCACAAACTCGGCCGTGTCACCGAGCTACAGAAAGGAACCAGGGTTATATACCTGCGAGCACTGACATGCCAGGCCTCGCCTTGCACCCACTCGCCCACCGACTTCCCCACGTCCTCCGCGCTCTGGCCGCGTCCACGCATCGCGCCAGTACGCGATCGCCACAGCCTCCCACCGCGCCCGACGCAGTCTACCCCTCCTGATCGCTCGCTAACAGCACGGCATGGCCCCGCGCATGCACGCACTGGGTCACGCACTCACACACGCACACCTACGCACGCACACCCCATGGACCCATCGCGCCTGACGCATCCGGTGCGCGCCCATACATGCACCAGGCGTGCCAAGTTCGACGTCGCGGCTTATTACAGTCAACGGGGTCTACGTGACTTCGAATTCTAGTAGAAAGTGCTAGCAAATGAGGAAATTAAACGCTGTATTCATTGAACAACTCGTCTCACACTGATCAACTTCCATATTGTAACGTGGATACTGTACCACACTTTTTTTCTTTGCATTTTTCTGACGGATGATACAGGGGATACATGCGAACTGACCTGTGGTTGGGGTTAGAGGTATCCCTGGTGCTCGCATTATTCCTGAATTTAAATTTTCGGCGATGCACTTTGAGTGGGAGGAGACGTTTTCGTCGACGATGAGGCGCTTAGGCGACTTTGTAAATCTCAAGATGATATGCTGGATCAATCTCTCGAAGGTGCTCATAGGGGTAGGGTGTGAGTGTGTGCGTCCATAGGGATGAGTGTATGCCTGTATGTATGAGCGCTTGCGTCTGTACTCTGTTAAAATAAAAGAAGATACATGAGATACATTTGTTTGGCATTTCATCACGTTTTCTTTACAACTAGATAATTCCCCGTGCGTTGCTGCGGGAATTGGTGGCAATATACCTGAATGAGACTTGGTTGTACAAAATGTGAATATTCAGTAAAGGAAAATGAAAATATATATGGTCGATTGTACTTCCTCTGTCCCAAAATAAGTGACTCAAGTTTGCATTAACTTTAGTAGAAAGTTAGTGGAAATTTGAGGGTACTTGATTAGCTCATTGTTGTAAAAAAATTGGGATGAAGCGCATGAAGTATATGTTCTCGTACCATATAATGAAACCTATGTAAGACACAACGAAAGCCTATGTGTTCTCGTACCATAAAAAGAATTAAAATTCAGGGATTTGTGTGCATGCGTGTGTATTAATCAAGGAAAATTAAATCCAGATCTGGATCAAGTAAACAAAAATTTAGAATGGGAAAAACATAAAATGCAAGGCTATGAAGAAAACTTAAATTGAAATATTAATCAAGCACACAAAGATTCAAAATTAACAATGCATGGCAACAATATGTACCTATAGGAGTCGTAAATCTAAAAGCACCTAGGTATACATCATGGGTTGAACAACCAAGATGGCTGCCATGGTGTCCAAGTCGTCGACGTCAAGCACCTAAGGAAGTTCAACGAGGCCTGCTCCGGTGCTCCCCCCTAACCTAATTTCGGAGGGGTATTTTTGTCCCCGTGATTTTGTTTTTTTCTTCTGGCCCGCCGTAGTCCAGATCCAAGCCCTGTCTAGCCCTGCCAAGCCCTGTATAGCCCAGACCGTATACGTACAGTACATGGTCCGGAAAAAAAACATCACACGACCCCACGACCACGTAGGACCTGCTGGATCCAATCATTCACGCAGCTCCATCATTCTCGCGAGCATTCACGCAGCTCCATAATTCACGCGGTAGATCTCCAGCGGGGCGCGCAGGGCTATCTCGTCGCTGGCGATCTCGTTGGACAGCGGGCGCGGCAACATCGTGAATCTCCAGCGCTCACAGGTACCGCATCCTGCATCCCCCCACACCCCTCTAGTCTCACTCGCGGCAACATCGAACGAACTGCCGCCGTCAGAGATAGTGGTTAGCCTAGCGGGGAGGGTAACCTACCTACCCGGCGGCGTATGCAATCGTAGATCTTGTTCCGGTAGTGCTGCTCCTCGTGATCTGGGTTTCTTCAGTGTAGGATTCACGTAGTGTCGGTAGCCGTCGGCTGTGTCCACCAGGACTATCATTATTTGATGTGGCGGCTAACCTAGGTATCCGGCGGCAGAGGTAATCACAGACCTAGCTAGGTTTTGTAGTACTGCTCCTCGCGATTGAAAGTGATCACGACGGGTGTCGTGGCCATCTTCCTGACTTGGTTTGGCAGATCTGAACGGCCTCGGTTGGGGTTGTTTACATAACATCCGTGATCGTGAGCTATGTGTAGATATTTCATCATTGATAATGTTTTCATCATTTGTTGTAGGAAATGGCGGACGAGGAGTTAACTGATATGACGGTGGACATGGAGTTTGGAGAACTGATGAAAGACTGGATAGAAGATTGGTCAGATGATGAAAATTCATATCTTGGAAATTAGTCAGAGAATGGGAACGAATGGGAAGATTTGAATGTGAGTGGCATTACCATGTTGTAATTTTTTGGTGCCATCCTACAACATTATATTTTTGTGTTGAAAATTTGTAGATGGATGAGCATGATGATGGTCAGGAAAACAATTCGGAGCTCTCAAATGAAGATTACATTAGTCAGGTACGTAAGTGAAAAAATTTATTGGCATGCAAATTGAATTCATTCTGGAATATTATATGATAAGTAATTATGTATTTGTGTTGTATTTTTCAGTTCATTTACGAACGTCAAAATGCGTACGACTATTACGGTGAATCCGACGCGGAGACAGGCCTTAACGACGAATCATCAAATGCACCTGATTCTGGGGATTCGCAGTCGTTTGTCACCATGAGTGAGGTATTTGTGTAATCAATGTTCTATGAAAGTAATGTTAAACCATACAAAACAATTTTCATGGCTATGTTTTGATTGTGTAGGTGACAGATGATGGTGGGGTAATGAATGTCCAAGATACTGCCAGTGCAGATGATAAGAGGGATATGTTCATGCAGATAATGGACATGACTTTTGTGACTCGGGATGCTGCGTATGATTTCTACAACAGCTATGCTAAAGCTAATGGTTTCAGCATTAGGAAGAATAAGGTCAGGTATACCAAAACCGAGGCACATCTTATGCGTTATAGGAGGTTTGTTTGTTCTAGACAAGGGAAACGTGACAGCAAGTTGCTAACCGAGGAAGGGCACAACCGTCGGCTCAGAGCCGAGACACGCTGCTTTTGCGAAGCACACCTGACTGTCAAGCTTGACCAAAAGCGTGGGGTTTGGTATGTTGCAAGTTTTGAGGACAAGCATAGCCATATGTTGGCAGGACCGGACGAGGTACCTTTTCTTTGGTCCCACAGAAATATCAAAGAGTTTCAGAAGCATGAGATAATGTCCATGGGAGCTGCAGGGATTAGAATTCACGACATGATGGATTCCCTCATCAGCAAACATGTATGGTATGGCGGTGTTGGTTTTACCAGGCGTGAAATATACAACCTTTGTGCCAGGGAGAAGAGGAAGCTGCTTTCAAAAGGTGATGCTGCCACAGCCATAGGCATCATGGCCAGTAGGAAACAGAGGGATCCTAGCTTCTTTTTCGAGTATATGCTAGATAAGGAAGGACACTTGAATAGGATGTTCTGGTGTGACTCCCAGTCTCGTCATGACTATGAGGACTTTGGCGACGTGCTTGTATTTGACAGCACGTACAAGATGAACCGCTATGGTATGCCATTCATACCTTTTGTTGGTCTTAACAATCACCAGAAGACCACTGTTTTTGGTTGTGCCATAGTTTCGGACGAGACCGAACAGACATACGTGTAGCTGCTGCAGACTTTTTTGAGGTCCATGTGTCAAAAGATGCCAAAGAGTGTAATCACAGACGCCGACGCTACGATGATGAAGGCAATTCGCGAAGTCTTGCCAGACGTGTGGCACCGTATATGTACGTGGCATATAGAAAAAAATATGAAGATTCACCTCAGTCCCAAGTCCTTGAAGGAGTTTCGAACCCTTCTGTACTACAACACGTCCACGGCCACGTTTGAGGAGAGATGGCACGCGTTTACCAAAAGATGGCAGTCGGAAAAAACAGTAACATGGTTGAGACGGATGTATAAGAAGAGGAGACTGTGGGCCGCAGCTTATCTAACAGAGGGGTTTTGGCTTGGCATGAAAAGCAACCAGCGGAGTGAAAGCCTAAACTCATGCCTTCACCTCCACCTAGACGGTGAAATGACCCTGGTGGATATGATTTTGCATTATGAGAACGCCATTGTACGTATCCGTGAAAACGAGGCGCGAGATGACTGCACGGCCTCACAGAGTTTACCGGTGCCAGTTACTAGCTCGAGGGAACTTGAGATAGCTGCTTCTCACGTCTTCACTCCAGCAAACTTCTATATGTTGCAAGATGATCTTAGAAAAATTGATGGCATGGAGATTGTAGAAATTAAGCAGGGAGATGGATCACAGCAGTACATCGTGGCCTGGAAGAATAACCGGAATAGCCGTTTTTGGGTGGAGTATACAACAGTAAATTCCGCAGAACCTATACGGTGCAGCTGCAGAAGAATGATTCGAAAGGGTCTACCTTGCAAACACATATTCCACGTACTGAAGTACTTGAACATATCTGAAATACCAAAGTATTTAGTTCTTGTTTGGTTCACGAAACAAGCAAGGTTGGGACTGCCCGCGAGGCGCACAAGCGATCTGTTGGGATATGGTTGGACTGGGGCAGAGGAAAGAATGAAATATAGCCAGGTCAGTGTGTTAGCTTCAAAAGCTATGCATGCGGCATGCAAACACCCAGCTTTGTGGGATCAGTTACAGGATAGTTTGAAGGCTGTGATAGCTAAGAGTCATGAGTATGATCTGCTACAGGAAAATTTGAACAACAATATAAATGACTTCAGTAAGTGTGCAGTTGAATATGTAGACGATGGTGAAGGCAACATGGTCGCAGTTAAAGATCCTATGAAAGTGTCCAGCAAAGGTGCAACAAAGGTAGATGAAAACCGCCCTGTCTCGAAAAATGGTAGACCACTCTCTTTTATGAGTTGAAAACCCGGTGCGGCGCTTGCAAATTGCTAGGACACACTAAACGTAGCAAGAAATGCAAACTAAATCAGAAGTAAGTGTTTGTATGCATTCTGGATTATTGAAAAAATTATCATTCATTAACTTATCTTGTCTTCTATGATGTGCAGAACAGTGGAGAAGGAAGAAGTGTAGAACACTTGCTTCAATTTTTTACGGATAAATCGAGTGAACATGGCAGTATATCCTTTTCACATTATGGCATCAATTTTAGTTCGACGTTTAACATCGTGTTTGGATCTTATATATATCTTCTATACCTAAATAGCTAGCCGCCACTACTAGATTTGTCTACACATGCGTGCTTCCACATCACCTCAATTATTTACAGCCTTCCGATCAAAATTGTGTGGCATCAAGGAATCATGCATGTGCTCATAAGTTACTTTTTGCATTAATGTAAATTATGCCACCTCATTGGTCATGCATGTCTTATTTTCCCAACGCATGCATGCATTTTTTGCATTAACCTATCAACTCAAGCAACGCCACTTCATCAATCATATCTTCTATTTGTGGGGATTTTTTTTTCTCTTTTATACATCATTTTGCCACACACACTTCTTTTAAGTTTTATCATTTTTAACATGTAAAACTCTTACATTTAATTTCATTGGTTTTAAGCACTAATTTATGGATTGGTTTTAACACGGTTCCCGCAGCAACGCGCGGGGCATCATCTAGTTGTAGCAACTCGATCGACACTTTGTTTAGTGGGAGTGTCAAATTTTTACATCTCTAAATAAACAACAAAATCCGACCTAAATAAATTAGCTATAAATTAGAAAGAATAGTGTACATTTCCCCTCCCCACGTCCTAACTGCCATTAAATCACCTAACTTACCACTCCCCACCACACATTCACCCACCTACCTCGCGCGCCGGTTCGAACTCCCGTTATCCCCACCTACAGTAGATCGAGAAAACCCCCGCCGGCGACCGCTGCAGCCGCCTCCATGGAGAAAAGCCTCGGCTGGCAGAGAGCGATGATGAAGCTCGCCGGCGATGACGAGGGGTGGCGTGCCCAGTTGGCGGAGGTGTGCGGCTGGTTCCCCAGCACGGAGATGTTGGTCAACCACGTGCGTGGCCTCGTCAAAGTCCTCACCGACGCCGAGAAGAAGCGCGCCTTCCCCTACGGTTGCGGTGTCCCGCCGGCTCTCCTCCTCGTCTGGGCAATGCGAGAGGCCACGCTGAGCGACTCCCCTGTTCAGCGTGCAAGGTGGTGGATGTACCGCTCCACCACCATGACGCTGCGGCCAGATCCAGCACGCGTCGCATTGATGGCGGAGCGCATCGACGTCGAGCTCGCTATCCCTGCGCCCGTGAGCCCGGACTACCAGGTCCGCCACGTGCCGAAGCCAGTCCTACCGTTGGGCTCTGACGTCGTGGAGGACGACGTGGACGAGGTACTGCTCATCCCTGATGACCCTAAGGAGGGCGAGGAGGACGCCGTGCAGATGGTAGCGCCGGTTGCCGTCGAGGGTGGCAAAACAATGCCCATCGACGTCGAGCTCCTTCCCCTGCACCCTGACATAGTGAAGGTGGAAGAAGAGGAGGTGGCTTAGGATCAGGTGGCGCTGGAGGTGGTCAAGAATAAGGCTTCTTCGTGTGTGGTGCGCCGCTCACGCCGCCTCAAATTTCTGAAGAAGTGAAGATGGGCACAGTTGCTGAAGGAGGATGAAGCTGCTAGTTATCTTAAGTTAGGTATGATGTTATATGTTTCAGCATATAAGTTAACATTATTTTGGGTTTGATGTTGGTTAGGTATGCTTTTATATGTAAGCATATAAGTAATGCAATCGGTACAGTTTGATCGGGTTCTTTGTGGCTGAAGAACTGAATATCTACTGCTCACCCTAAGTGCCAAGTTCAGTTAAATTTCTGAATATTGAATATGTATTGTTGCTTTGCTTCAGTGTTGCATGGAAGCTGCTAGATGTTGCTCCTATGTTGCAACAAGACAATGTACTAGTCTGCTACATAAATCAGTAGTGTTGCTAGGTGATGTGCCCATGTGCATCACATACCAAATATAGAACATGCCAAAAGTGCATTGTCTATGAAATACAGGACATGCCAAAAGTGCATTGTCTGCCAAATATAGAACATGCCAAAAGTGCACTGTGTACCAATCATTATGGCCCCATGTTATTTATGCTGCAATCTCTGTTACACTTTGCCCATAAACTGAATAGCAAATAATTCAGCATCATTTCATCATGTCAATTACAATGATGTCAATAACTTTATGAACAATCTACTTGCTAACTATGACAGCAATCATAATGGCAAGCAGGCCAAGATACAGAAGACCTCCAAATCCTAAAATCCTATCCCTATAGAGCAATATCTCCTTGTGCATCTTAACCATTGCCCTCTTTTTTTTCTCATTCCTTTTAATTTCAGCTTCATATTCTATAATCTTAGTCTCCAGTTTCTTGTTCTTCATGGCAAGATACTTAATGACTGACTTTGCTTTGCTATCCCACTCCCCATCAACCCATTCAACATACTCAGAAGTGATATCATCCTAAATAAATCATGAGCAATTCAAGTCATTTTATAACTGAACTTGTCGCTGCAAGCGTTAAACACTGAACTTTTTTGCAGCTTGACCGCAATAGCAGTACTAGTTTGAAGATCATGCTCAGTACACTAACCTCAAACACACATCCCCCGAGTGCGCTGCCAAAATTGTCTGCATCTATGCAGACACGGGCACTAGGAGTTTCCTGATGACCACATAGATGGAGCTTGTCATGGCCACAGGTGATGAATTATGGGCGATAATGCTGGGATGTAAAGAACAACGGTAAAGAACTTACCTTTTTCCCACCAAAGTGTAGCACTGAAGAAATCCTAGCCGTGGGTTCTCCCGGCCCGCCGCCGCCCACGAAACCCCCGTCCCCTGTTCCACTAGATCCTTCGCCGTTGCCTCCTGTGCCACTGAATTCGGCCCACCTGCTTGCAGGACCCAGGGTTCGACCTAACTTGCGGTCGCCACCGCTCTTCTCGCCGCAACCGCCGCCGCCCGATGCCCAGCTCGCTGTCATACTTTCGCCGTCGAGATTTAGAGGCGCAAATAGAGAGGGAGGGCTAGGGATTTGGAAAGGGAAACGAAAAAGGGGAAAGATCGATGTGAACCTGGCAAAATGGGCTGGTGTAGTGCTGCCGGGAAGATAGCCCCGCCTGTGGGTCCCCTCACGTGGTTAGATGGGCCGTGCCTGGCTTTATGGTGAGTACAGAAAAAGTTAATTATACATATAATAAAAAAACGACGGGTTTGTAAAACAAACTAGAAAAACATGATGCCTGATAACACACGATAGAGCCAACGAGCTGACATGACTAATTTTGATGAGTGTAATATTATATTTTGGCTTGATATATTTACTTATCTACCATGACTACTTTTCATAATAATGTGATGAGGGGGAATTACTGGGAGATTATGCAAGATGATGACATGCAGATAGCTAAGGCAGAATGCTAAGCTTGGTAGAGTTTAAAAAAAGTTAAGATTGTGAAATTTTTAATATGAAACTTACGAGAGCAGTTGAAGAGAAAAATAGAATATTATAAAAAAATTGGAGAAGGAGAAAAACATTAAGCAAGAACAGTTGATAAGTGAAGCCGTGAAAAATACAATTATAAAAAATTGGAGAAGGAGAAAAATATTAAGCAAGAACAATTGATAAGTGAAGCCAAAACTTTATTGGTACGACCAAATTGTCTTCTCCGAGCAAATTTTATGACCGAATTGTCTTGTACGAGCAAATTGTCTGATAGACACATACACATGCATGTGCCCTGTTTATTACATAAAATGATAGAACCCCTAAGATAATCATGCCGTCGAAACCTTCGACCGGACTAAATCCAAACCACTAAAAGTTCAATCTTGCATGCCGCATGGATTCTTCAGGCGCGCCTTTTGCTTGCGATTTCGCAAATTTTGTTCTTCACACACTCCATCATGGTTGAAGGTGACATAATCAACTCTGCGACGAAACGTCTTCTCCTTGCGTCAACGGTGGCCTGCAAAAAATGACATAAAGGTTACATGAACCGAAGTTGCTACACCACCATAGTAGCTAGTCTACAAACGAAAATAACAGCATACCTGTGTAAATTTGCGGGTGATTTTGTCCTCGTCCCAATGTTCTAGACATTCTGTGACAAAAAGGCCACAAGAGTTCCTGGTACATATGCAGACATTAGCGGTGGGCAATACAAAAATGTGTGTTGTTGTTTGATTGTGCATGATGTCCTATTAACTCACCCATCCTCTTGTTGGGGTATGTCATACTCCTTGATAGGCCACTTACTTACGTCCGGATATTTCCCTGGTGTAATAAGATTTGCCTGACGCATATCGTGCGCTATAGCCATTCGCTATAAAGAGGATAGTGTTAAAGAACAATCATAAACAATATGTAAGAGCAATGGTACAAATGTTGGTTACATTACCGGTGCTTTAACAGTCCTCTCAGTCAGGTCCAGAGGATAGAGCGAATCGAGAACTTGGAATTCTTTCTTGATCATGTGCATGACCACGGTCATCCAGTGGCTATTGTCGATATTCAACGCGATATACGTCTACAGTGCAAAAAACCATTACGTAGCAAAAGAAATACTTGATGAACTATCCTGTAGGGATGAATCACAAACATTACGTACCTTATCACGCACAGTATACTCTTTTGTGACTCTATTAACTGCCCCAGCTTTGGTCAGAGCACTATCCATGTTGCAGCTAGATGGCAATGGACCGTCATTTGCGATAGCACGATCTACAAGGAATTTGGACCTCCACGCTGGATAGAGGTAACGATCATGACCAACACGCAGCTCCAAATGTCCCATATAAGCATCAATAACATGCATAGAATATCAGCGCATTACATGTTGAGAGTTGAGACATAGATTTTTTAGCATTTTAAAAATAGGACATGCAAGTAGTACTTACTTCGTCCAACAGCCATCTATGGCCTAGTACCGGTAGAATCCTTTCGGAAGTCAGAGTTATGCCACGGCCTTCACTGTAGTAATTTTTTTGTTCTTGTTCTTCCCAGTGCTAGCAGCTAACTCGACAAATGAAACAACAGCATCAATTATTTCCGGCGTCAACTCATCTGCCACAACCTCCGGCACATTATTGTTTGAAAATAGAGCTGCATGAAATAATATGAACGTCAACAATGGTGATCATATGCATTGGTAGTAAATAAAAAAATTAAGAATATTAGTTACGATACCTCTAGTAGCAGTACTAGTACCAGAGGCTCTCTGACCACGGCTGGTACGCCTGCCGGGCTTGTCAAGTGCGAAGGGGGATTCAAATTTCTTGGGAACGGTCCGCTTCTGCTTACCGGACATAACCTCGTCATCCATATCGATTGTTGCACCCTTTTTTCCATTTGCCTTAGCCATGAACTTGCTGACAGAAGATGGACAAATGTCTATGTCCGATGAAGGTGCTACAGTAGAAGTACCAACCACCCAAGGGTTTTCCGGTGTAGCCCCACATACATCATTACGCTTAAAAGGTAAAGCTTCCTTGTGTCCATTCAGCTTCGGTGGGGTTTTCTGTTTCGAAAACTAAATCGTCTGAACATTTCTGGATGAAAAAAATTAAATGAGAAAATTATAGACAGAAAGATAAATACATAGTACCTCAGGTACGGTTTTATGGTCGGGAAGCACTATATCAGGCTGCGTCATGTCAATGATCGGGTGTCCATCATTGTCCATGTCTTCCTTGTACACGAATTCCTTCTTTTCATATGGACCATTCTCGAACGAATCCACTTCGTCCGGATCATTCTCCGTGGATGGCACGGCAGCAGCCGGCTTGTACATGACACCTGCTTTGTTCAACTTCTCCAACAACCTCTGCAATAGAAATATAAACTTAGTGTTGGTAGCATGATTTAAAACAGCAAACATACTCTAAACTATAAAGTTTGGGTGTGACACCTCAGCAACTATATCAGGGATTTGCCTCATCTTGGTGTGCATGAAGTCCATGCACCGCTTCATTACAAGCTCCATCAAATCTTCCGACAATGCGGCTGTCGTCGACTTCTTTGCGTTTCCGGTTGCAGGCTTGGTTTTTGGCTTCATGGTAGGCGCATTATTTGGGATGTCGGGCTCCTGAGCCCTATACTCCTGGGAGATATTATTTTCGATCTGCATGCGATATTGAAGTACATGTGATGAATAAAAAATAAATAGTTAAGTTACAGAACATTTAAGAAAGACGAAACACAATGACTTACCCTTACGTTACCACGGCCGCGCCCATTATCAAAGTCGAACCTATCTCTCCTAGTGGCTGCACCTTCTGTCCAGTTCCTCATAAGAGGTTGTATGGACAAGTTAGGATTATAGGCGCATTCGCCTTGCACCGGTTGCACCTTCTCCCAGTACAAGTACTACAAAAAAATATAAGGATTTAGAGTTAGTAAAATACATCACATAAAATTGCAATGATATGATAATTGACATTATGCAACAGGTCTGATATGTGTACCTGCAAGAGAGCCAAATTGCCTTTCGGCCATTGGCGCAGGTGTTTGCCTTTCTTCACTATGCGAAGGCAATCAAGGAGAACATGCATGGTGAAGGCATTCCAGTTAATCTTTGAAATACGTTTCACATCGTAGACCAAAGCGTAGTACTACTTTGGCACAATCTTGCTCGACATGGGAGCAATAATTGTTCCTAACAGGACTAGCACTACTTTGCAAAGGAAATCGTCGTTGGTGGCTTTACTTTTAATTATGTCCTCAATGAGATTATCTATCACTATGTTTTCTGATGTATTACTGAGAAATTGTGGCGGCACCCGCTCCTTCATGTCCTCGCCTTCTTCAGTCAGAATGTCTGAAGCGGACAGTCCTTGGTTCTCGAGGTTAAAGATGCACTCGACGTCGACCGCACCGAGAGTCACCTCCCCAACCTGCTCTTGTATAATGAATCTGCCCCTGCTGGCCTAAAAATTCTCAATCATATACCTAATCAGCAGGGTACGCATCTTAATAGATGGTATCTGCAGCATGCTGCGCAATGATGTATCAGCCACTCTAGCGTGTTGACCGCTCGATAGATCTGCAACAAGCTTGCACCATTTCTCCACTCCGCATACTATTTCTCCATTCAGCTTGTCCATCATGTTGAAAGAAAATATATAACTTCGTGACATTAGCTAGCACTAAAGCAAAAATAACAATAGGCATGCAAAAATATAAAACTTTCTGGCAGTAGCTAACACTAATGCAAAAATAACACTAATGGAAATACAAAACTATCACCATGTATACTGCAACATGCAGCCAAGTGTGTGCTGACATGAGGCAATAAAAAAATAACTACAATTGGCAATTGAATTTACTCGCATCTGATCAAGTTCTTTGAGTATCATATAAATTATATAATCAATAAAATTAATATGGTAAACTGTTACTTATTCGTCTGGTTGTCTTACTAACAGGGTGACAAATTGTTCAGCTGTAAATAAACTAGAGTCTATAGCAATGGTACCTATTTGAGGTTCATCAACATCTAATGTTAATAACTCTTTAATGTTCTATGTGCACAATATTATAATTGGATCGTGTGACAAAAATATAATTGGATCTTGTGACAAAAATGTATTGCGTCATGCTTCTCGAGAAACAACATCTTATTCTACCATGCTATGAAAGAACCAAAGAATGTTTTCATCTACGCCATCTGGTCAGAACACATCTAGTCCAGTTCATACTAGTTGAAATTATGTGGTAAACCTAAGTCCATCAAAGCAATGAGACGGAGGAAGTAGCTTGCTTTGAAGGCGCGAGGGAAAGAGGACAATTTACTTGATCTGTCGATGAAGATGAAAGAAGTCGGCGATGCGTTCTCGACGTAGTTCGTCGAGGTCGGCCTGCACGTGCGGACAACCTTGATCTTCTCGGGGTTTTTGTGGCGTGTGGGATGCGGCGGACGGAGCTGTCGACGCCTCGCCGGCAGGAGTCGATCTAGTCGACGACATGTGCGAGGAGGAGGAGATTATATACGAGGTCGACGCCTAGGTCGTCGTAACTTCCCTGTGGCCAATCTCGTGATCTATATTTTCCTCCGTTGAAGCGAGGCTGAACGTGCTCCTCAATCGTAGGGATTAGGAACATATGGATTAGCACGATCCCAGAATTGTGTAACAGAACGGCAACTACTCCCGTGATCGACGTGCGTGTGATCGATGTGCATGGAAAGCGCATCGTTGTGGGATCCACAATATGGATCCGACACTTATTTGCGGTCTGGGCCGGCCCACCTACCTGCATTGTTTCTTCCCTCAAAATAAATATCATTGGTTCATCCCTAAAAAAACTCTTTGTGACACGTATTAGTTATTGTATACTTGTATATGTTCAACAATATTTATAGTATCTCTATCATTTCTACAATATTATACATGCATCGAGTGTCGGAAATGAACGATACTTGTCATGCATGCATGCCATGGTCATCGTAGGTTATGGCTTAAGTTTGGGATCATTTCGTGAGATCATAAAGAAGAATAGATACAGGGTATCAAACCTATAGAGTTTTTGCTTCAAAGGTACTTCGATCGAGATATTGGACATAGAATGCCACTCTTTAAAAAGGAAAAAAAGGTTACGCATAAACCACTTTCAGACCTGCCCTCCGGTAGACCCGAATGGTCCTGCTTGTACATGGTGCATGTGGAAGCATGCATGAGATGACCCCAACTTTTGGGAGCATGTTGGCTTGGACAATGTGGTCCCCCAGGCAAGGTGTGCACGAATTTGGACACAAAACGGACGTTGCGTCACGTGGGGGCAGTGTTGTAGGGTTTTGTCGCCAGAAAACCCTAGAAATTGCATCGAGTGTCGCATATGAACGATACTTGTCACGCATGCAAGCCATGGTCATCGTAGGGTATGCATGAAGTTTGGGATCATTTGGTGGGACCGTCAACGAAAACCAATTTCAGACCTGACCTCCGGCAGACCCGAATGGTCCTGCTTGTAC
>NC_041393.1:769249208-769251661 GCF_002162155.2 Triticum dicoccoides | reverse complement strand
GTACATGGTGCATGTGGAAGCATGCATGAGATGACCCCAACTTTTGGGAGCTTGTGGGCTTGGCCAATGTGGTCCCCCAGGCAAGGTGTGCACGAATTCGGACACAAAACACACGTTGCCTCACGTGGGGGTAGTGTTGTAGGGTTTTGTAGTCGGAAAACCCTAGAAAATGCATCGAGTGTCGCAAATGAACGATACTTGTCACGCATGCATGCATGCCATGGTCATCGTAGGGTATGCATGAAGTTTGGGACCATTTGGTGGGACCGTCAAGGAAAACCAATTTCAGACCTGATCTCCGGCAGACCCGAATGGTCCTGCTTGTACATAGTGCATGTGGGGGCATGCATGAGATGGCCCCAACTTTTGGGAGCATGTGAGCATGGCCAATTTGCCCCCCCCAGGCAAGGTGTGCATGAGTTCAGACACAAAACACGCGTTGCGTCACGTGGGGGCAGTGTTGTAGGGTTTTGTCGCCGGAAAAACCCTAGAAAAATCATCGAGTTTTGGAAATGAATGATACTCGTCATGCATGCTTGCCATGGTCATCCTAGGGTGTGCATACAGTTTGGTCTGAATTGGTGAGACCGAGAAGATAAACCTGCTCCTGGTACATGGTGCATGTGGAGGTATGCATGCGACTGTCCCAACTACATTTGATTTAATAATATTTCAAGTATCAAACAGAAAATAAAATTTATAATTTGGAATGAAGAATTGAAATAATGAAGAAGTGCAATAGAACATAACATATTATCTTACATTTTGGAAATATTTCGAATATAAAGAAGAGAACAAATATTAGAATGAAGAAGTAAAATAAAACAGAACATTTTATCTTACAAACTAAAAATATTTCAAAAATAATAAAGATAAGAAATATTAGAATTAACAATTAAAATAGAACACACCATTTTAGTTTATATTTTGTAAATATTATCAATATACAAAAGAGAACGAACAAATGAAATAAAACACAACAGAATTTGGCTTATTTTTTAAATATTAGTAAACACTTTTACAAATAATATAGAAAAAAGAGATTTGATTTTAAATATTAGAAATATAAACAAGAAAAGAAACAAAGAAAATAGAAAACATATCAGCGCGCGGGTAAGGCTGCCCTGGGCCAGCCCGCCCGAATTGGGCCCAAGGCGGAGCCGCGCAGGGCACATCGCAGCGCATAGCCGTTGGGTGGTGGGAGTTTAGTCCCACCTCGCCAAGCGAGAGAGCGCCGCACCGGTTTATATACCCGGCTGCGACTCCCCTCACAAGCTCCTATCAATTGCAGGCAGTACATTGCCTAACTTTCGTACCCTCTGCCCCGTGGGGCCTACTAGTAGCAGAGATATTCTGCACCACGGGCCTGCATCCTGGCCCATGCACAGCAGGGTTCCTAGTCGTATGCAGGCCGTGGAGTATGAATTCTCCTGCTCTTGTAGGTGGGCACTTTTTTGGCATATTGCCATGTGTATTGATCTTCAAATCACACACTAAATTATACACATGCTCACTTGCATTCAATACACAATTTTTTTTGTAATACATGACAAGTTAATGTTTTGACCTTCAAGTCATCTAATAAATTTTTTTGAAATTGTTTGAATTTTTTATTAATTTATAATGCCTTCTAGACTGACTGGTCAAAACATCGGTCTATACCTCAGGGGGGCATTGTAAAAAATTATTTTTCCAAATTTTCTTTCATAGCCATGATTGGCATCACACACTAAATTATAAACGTGCTCACTTGTGTTCAATACACATATTTTTTTGCATATATGACAAGTTAATGTTTTGACCTTCAAGTCATCTAATAAATTATTTTGAAATTGTTTGAATTCTTTATTAATTTATAATGCCTTCTAGACTGACTGGTCAAAACATCGGTCTATACCTCGGGGAGCATTGTAAAAAATTATTTTTCCAAAAACTGGCTTAAGTAAGACCAAATGGACCCTCCGGAATGCGGTCATTTTTTCGACCACCTCCAAATGACCTCAACTTTGGCACACATGATCTATTGCACAAACAAAGGTGGGTTCCAAAGGTTTTATATTTTTTGAATTTTTTATTAATTTATAATGCCCTCTAGACTGACTGGTCAAAACATCGGTCTATACCTCAGGGGGGCATTGTAAAAAATTCTTTTTCCAAATTTTCTTTCATAGCCATGATTGGCACATGTGGGTCACCATGTTCAAGAAAGTTTGTGTGATTTGGAGGTGGTGGAAAAAATCGCATTTTTCCAAAAACTGGCTTAAGTTAGACCAAATGGCCCCTCCGAAATGCGGTCATTTTTTCGACCACCTCCAAATGACCTCAACTTTTGCACACATGATCTATTGCACAAACAAAGGTGGGTTCCAAAGGTTTTATATTTTTTTGATTTTTTTATTAATTTATAATGTCCTCTAGAATGACTGGTCAAAACATCGGTCTATACCTCAGGG
>NC_041393.1:769199446-769248772 GCF_002162155.2 Triticum dicoccoides | reverse complement strand
TTTTCAAAAACTGGCTTAAGTTAGACCAAATGGCCCCTCCGGAATGCGGTCATTTTTTTGACCACCTCCAAATGACCTCAACTTTTGCACACATGATCTATTGCACAAACAAAGGTGGGTTCCAAAGGTTTTATTTTTTTTAATTTTTTATTAATTTATAATGCCCTCTGGACTGACTAGTCAAAACATCGGTCTATACCTCAGGGGGGGCATTGTAAAAAATTCTTTTTCCAAATTTTCTTTCATAGCCATGATTGGCACATGTGGGTCACCATGTTCAAGAAAGTTTGTGTGATTTGGAGGTGGTGGGAAAAATCACATTTTTTCAAGAACATTTGGGTCACAATTTTTGAATTTTATGAAATGAAGGAATATGTGCTCAGTTATTGGAATATTTGATCATATGGTGGAGTATTTGCTACTTTTGCTTACTTAAATGAAGGAAAGATGTCATATGTGTCGATGAACAATTTCCACTTACTGCACTAAAAAACATTAATTTACTTAACCCAAAGTTTTACATTTGTTCAATTTTGCTTATGGGCAGAGTATGTTGCACATGGCCACAGCCTGGGAATTTATTGCACCATTGCCACAGCATGTTCCACATGGCCGCAGCATGGAAAGTGTTTGCAGCATGCCTGATCAGTGAAGCAACACTAATGCGGTATGTCTGATCATTGCAGTAGCTAAATTGAAGCAAATCATACATCTAAGGAACCATAATGGCAAATTTAAGGGACACAAATATAGATAGAAATATATACTACTGCCATAGATAGCAGCATCCACACAGCACACTTGCTGATGCAGACCACTACCATATTAGATATATTTCGACCGCACATCATAGTACTGCACTTAGATAAAGTTCATACTAAATTACCACCACAAGTTTCCACCATCAGAATACCACACAAAGTTCACCAAAAGGACTGAGCCTTCCTACATCATACGACAACGAGGGTCTAGGGCAACTACACGTCAGGGTTTCAGGACCTTGTGGAGGGCAGAATGCTGAGCCCTGATCTTGTAGTCATGACTGCTGATGGATGTAGCCCGACAATGCTCCATCAGATGCTCCAGCAACCCAGACCTGGGCTTGGGCCTGCTGTAGTAGGGGCACTGGTACTTGTCAGACCTCCAGTTGAAGTACCTAGCAGCTCCTTGGGCCCTGATCTTCAGCACCTCCTTCTCTTCAAAGGACTCGACATTCCCCTCGACCACATCATCTCCAGATTGATACTGCACACATTAATGACTGACATTAATACATTATGCATTCAAATACTATAAACATCTAACACTAAGTCAATGCACAAATAACATTTCAGCTAGGCCTTACCTCGTACGGCTCATCCTCATCACTGTCATAAGGGTAGTAGCCAGATGAGTCCCACTTCCTCTTCTGGCCAACAAGATCCTCCTTCTGCTATATTGTCAACTAAGCAAGTCATTTACAAGGAATATAATTGCACTTCAAATAATGTTATGTCAAACAAGTTGATTTTGCATAATGATGGAAAGCTCCTAACTATATTTCATACACTATATATGAAGCTATATACATACTAAACAATTAGCTTATGAAAATACAAGTTCATTCATATGGACATAGAATTTCAGTTTTTGCTTTTGAACATGCATAACTCCTACATCTAATTAAAATACCTTGACTCCAGCATCTAACTAAAAAACACTAACTCCTAGATCCACTGGAACATTGAATCACAAAATTTACGTACATATATCATTGGATATAAATGAATCCACTACAAATAACACTAACTAATACATCTAATTAAAATATCATAACTCTTACTTCTACTACATCATTCAGTCACACCATTTAATTACATTTATCTCTGCTTATAAATGAATCCAATACAATAGAAACCTAACTAAACATCTAATTAAGAAACACTAACTAGTACATCTACTACATCATTCAATCACAGAATCTATATAACTGTCTATAAATGAATAATTCAAATAACCCTAAACTAACCAACTAATTAAAAAAACATAACTACTACATCTAGTGGATTATTCAATCATACATCCTACATATAACTGGCTATAAATGAATCCAATACAAGAAAACCCTAAGTAAACATCTAATTAAAAAACCCTAACTACTACATCTACTAGATGATTCAATCACAGATTCTGTATATATCTGTCTATAATTGAATCCAATACAAATAAACCTTAAAAACCATAACTACTACATCTACTGGATGTGATTAAATCACAAATTCTACTTATCAGTGGCTCTAATTGAATCCAGTACAAAAAATTCCCAACTAAACATGTAATTAAAAAACCCTAACTACTACATCTACTGGATGTGATTTATTCACACATTCTACATATCAGAGGCTATAAATGAATCCAATACAAATAAACCCTAACTAAACATCTAATTAAGAAACCCAAACTAGTACATCTACTGGATGTGATTCAATCACAGATACAACATATCTGTGGCTCTAATTGAATCCAATACAAAAAATCCCCAACTTAACATCTCATTAAAAAAAACTAACTACTTGATCTACACAATGTTCAATCACAGAATCAACTAAACATCTAATTAAGAAACCCTAACTAGTACATCTACTGGATGTGATTCAGTCACAGATACAACATATCCGTGGCTCTAACTGAATCCAATACAAAAAATTCCCAACTTAACATCTCGTTAAAAAACCCTAACTACTTGGTCTACTGGATGATTCGATCACAGAATCAACTAAACATCTAATTAAGAAACCCTAACTAGTACATCTACTGCATGTGATTCAATCACAGATACAACATATCTGTGGCTCTAATTGAATCCAATACAAAAAATCCCCAACTTAACATCTCATTAAAAAACCCTAACTACTTGATCTACTGGATGATTCAATCACAGTTCGAAACTTAACCTTCACTATAAATCAATCAAACATCTATAAACCCTAACTATCAGAAGGGGATGCAGCAACTAGCAACTACAAAAAACACTAACACCCAAAACTACCGCTTAACGGGGGTAACAGCAACGGAGGGGACTGCTGGCAAGGATTACCTGAAGGTCCACGTGCTCGCCGCCGGCCTCCGCAGGTCCATCAGACGGGCCGCTCGACGCCGTCACGCCAAGCACCGGCACGGCTGAGTCCGCCACGGCGGAGTCCGCCACGGCCACCTTCTTCTCCTCCAGATCCGCCGCCGCAGCGACCGATCCAGCGCGTGGGGATGCAGCAGCTCCTGCACCCGCGCCGCCGACGAGGGTCTGCACGGCATCTTCCACGGTCTCCGCGCCCGTCTTCTGCAGATCTCCGCCCGCGACGGCGGCTTCGCGACGGCCTTGCTCCATCCGAGCCAGAAGCAAGCAGGAGAAGAGAGGGAGGCGGCGGTGGTGAGCGAGCAGGTGGGGTGGCCGGTGAGGGAGACGATGAGGCAGAGCAGAGAGGAGGGAGAGGGAGGCGATTTGGGGGAAATGGGGTGGGCGATGCGGCCGATGCCCGTTCCCCTCCTCTTATACTAGGGGGCTTTTTCTGGAAACTACCCACGACCACGTGCACGCGCACGACCGCGGGGAAACGCAACCGCCAGCGTATAATACACGTACACGCCCGGTGTACAATAGTACACGGGCCCGCGCGGGCTCATACAGGGCTCTACGACTGGTCTACGCGCGCTATACACCCACCTGAAATGACCATCGAGCCCCTCATTACGAACCGCCATCGACGCATCTGGACCGTCCTTGTGTTTTTCCCACTCGCGTTCAGCCCAGGGGGGGGCACAGGAGCAGAAACGAAGTTCAACCTTGTGAATCAACCACCAATATGTCATGCAAGGCTATGTATTCAATCCAACAAAATTAAATTTAGAAATTAATCAACCATACAGAAGTTGAGAATTAGCAATTAAATTTAGATATTAATCAGGCACACAAAAATTCAGGATTTGCAATATAGATGGCAACAAATATGTATCTATAGGAGCTGTAAATCTGAGGCGTTTGTGTATGTTGCAAGGGAAGAACAACCAAGATCACCGGGCCGGCATCCAATTCATCCAGTACCTAAGGAAGTACATGACCTCTATTTTTAGAAGTGTGGTCGGCATGGGATGTGTACAGTTGGTGTCAGTAAAAGAAAAAAATAGTGCAGAAGACAGGAGTACATGACCTCCAATTCCAAAAGCGTGGCCAGCTTAGTTCGTAGGTCACCATCCTCACCCAGTAGAAGCTTTCCATTAGAGGCAAGGCAAAAAAATTAACCTGCAGTGCTTATAAAAGATGGGAAGGTGTCTCGGATACAATGGTTTCATCACGTCGCACGCAGAAAGTAGAGGCCGTGATCCTACAATGTAATAAGCTATGCACCAAACCTGAAGGTGCAGTCATGGGGGGCGTCGCTGATCAAGACGGACTCCTCGCCACCGGCAACGGTCGTGGAGCAGAATAATAGCGGACAGAGGCTCCATCGATAGTTCCCTGCTGGATGTCTAAGGATCTGGGCGGCCGGCCACTAAACAACGGACAGCTTGCGTCCCAAGTCTCAGCATCCAAATGGCATGCCTAAGGAGATCGACAAGCATGCGCATGGGTTGAATCGGCTTGCTCCTCGACGACCCGGGCCGGGGTGCGTGGCAATGGAACCAAGGTCCGGCCTGCGCCCAGGGTGGTGTCGATGGTGATGAAGACCGGTGACCATGCGGGAGGAGCGGGATTCAAGCCGGCATTTGATGGGGATCGCCGGTTAGCAGTTTTGCGTGAGGAGCGACCTTCACACGAAGATTGGCTGGGGATCACCGTGAGGCAGGGGGATTTAGTTATTTTCTCGAGCCGAGAGGAGAGGATCCGCCGCTGTCTGTAGTTAAGGCATGGGAATTAGTAATTTTCTCGATGGGAGAGGAGTGGATCCGCCGCTGTCTGTAGTTTGTAGGCAGGCAGTGGAATTTTTCTTTTTCATGATGAGGGGAAGATCGCTAGGAGAGAGGCATCATGATGACGTGGATAGTGTGCATGTTGAGATAATTGGTAGAAGTGGGGAGCAACTTCTTAAGAATGTAAGATACACTGTCAATATATTCATCTTCAATCATGATAGTACAATGAATACCAGAAATAATACTTCTGCTTGGGTACGAAAATCCGTAGGAGCTCTCGTCCTCGCCTGCTCACGGAATCGGTGGGCGTTCATCGGGGTTGGGAGAACAAGCGCGTGAGGTATTTTGGCACAGTGGTCTACGGATAATTTAATGTCAGGAGCAGTGGGAGTGGGATGACATTTGCATCTAGCGGGCCGACGGCCGTTAGAGGGTAGCGGCGACGTTATGCGCAGTAGTAAGGTGTACAGGAGGCACAAACGGAGGGATGACGTATCGGCGGCGGCTCATTAGCCCGCGCCCGCCGCTTAAGTACGGCACCAGCTACCCCGTCGGAGCAGATCCAAATTTAGAGAGGAAGGCAGAGTAGCGCGAGAGGAGATGGTGGACGCGAATCAAGGTGGTGACCAGGCGCCGCTGCCAATCGTGCCTTGCCCACATATGTAGCTCGGCGGGGGCGAAACGCTGATGAGCGATTCTACAAGTGCCGGGATCTGCTCTATCTCAAGACAACCAACAGACCAAGATGGCTTTCTTGCCCACAAGCAGAAAGACGTTTTATGTAACACTTCGTCTAGTACAACCTATATTTTGAACCCATATAAATCATTTGAAAAAAGAAAAACGTGAGACTAGAAAAATCATAGAATTGATATAGAAAAAGTTCACCAGTATGGAAAAACAGTTCAGATTTTTGAAAATGTTCATCGATTTTGTACCATAGTTCACAAATTTGAAAAAAATGTTCATTGATTATGAAAATAAGTCATCTATTCCAATTTTTTCACAAATTTGAAAAACAAGTTCATCAATTTTGAAAAAAGTAAACATAATTTGAAAAAAATTCATCATATCTGAATAAAAGTTCACAAATTTGAAAATTAAGTTCATCAATTTTATTAAAAGTTCACATAATTTTAAAAGAGTTCATCATATCTGAATAAAAAGTTCACAAATTTGAAAAAATAAATCATTTATTTTGAAAAAAGTTCACACAATTTGAAATAAAATTATCAACTTTGAAAAAAGTTCATCAAATTTGAAAAAAAGTTCATTCTACTTTGAAAAAAGTCACCAAATTCAGAACATAGTTCATTGGTTTGAAAAGATTCATCAATTTTTTGACTGTAAAGTTCATCAAATTTGAAAAACTACTTCATCCATTTGAAAAGAAGTTTATCGATTACAAAAAAAAGTTCATCAAATTTGAAAGGAGTTCATAGTTTTCGAAAAAAGTTCATCGATTTTAGAAAAAGTTCATAGAATTTTCAAAAAAGTTCATTAAAATCGAAGAAAGTTCATCATATGTAGGAAAAAATTCATCGAATTTGAAATAAGTTCATCAACTTTTTTTAAAAAAATCCAATTTTAAAAGTTCATCAATTTAGGAAAAAGTCACGAAATTTGAGAAAAATGAGCGCATTAAAGAAAACAAAAATAAAATAAAACAGAAAAGGATAAAAGAACAAAAGGAACTTAAACACTAAATAAATAAAAGAAGAGAAGTATATTTCCACAAGTGGGGCGGTTGCCCGATGGTTAGTGTGTAGTCCTTGCAGCGAAGGGTCGCGGGTTCGATTCCTTCTGTTCTCACATTTTTTACGTGTCTAACAGAAAGAAAATTACAAATGGCCCGTTTGCAGAGTACACATTAACGGGCGCTGCTAGCCGCTTCACCTCGGCCCGTTTGCACAATACACATTAACGGGCGCTGCTAGCCGCTTCACCTCGGCGCTGCTTAGTGTTCTACAATGCGAAATATATAAGAACACACAACACCGTTCATATATATAAACATTTCAGAAAAAAATCAATCTTTTACTGAAAAACAAATGTGAACAAATTTAAAATGCAGAATAGTTTTTTGAAATTACGAACAAAATAGGAAACTCAAAAAAAATTCAAATATGGACAAAATTTTAAGACATAAGCATTTTGTAAAAAAAATGTTGCATCTTTCGAAACATGAACAATTTCCGAACATCTTTTGAAACATGAACAACTTTTCAAATTTCTGGTATTCTTTCTTTTATTTTATTTTGTCCAATTTTCCTTCTATTTTTTCTCTTTCTTTCACTTTTTTAAAAATTCTCGAATTATATTTAAATCCTTGATTTTTTTCTTAAATCCTTGAAATTTTCATATCACTGAGCATTTTCTGAAATTTGCAAACTTTGTTTTCAAATCCATGAAATTTTCCCAAATCCACAAATTATTTTCGATTTTTAAGAAATATTTGAAAGCACACGGTGTTTTCGAAATATTTGAAAGCACAGGATGTCGTCTCATGGTTGAGCCAAGGCCTGAGAGTTTTTTTTTCTTTTCTATTTTTTTTCTTGTCTTTTTATGTTAATTCATTTTTCTCCTTTTTTAACTTTACTATTTGTTTTGAAATACAAAAATATTCTTGTTTTCAAATATTTTTTGCAATTTTAAAAATATTCTGGAGTTTCAAAAAATATTTTCTTTTTTGATTTTTTGTTCACATTTTTTTCAAAAACAATTGTGTGTCAACAAATGTTGATAAATTTAAAAACATTACGTGGTTTGCAATTTGTGTAGAACATTAATTGTTGGAATTGTTAATAATTTTGGAAAAAGTGTTTAAGTTTATAAAATTTTCATACATAATTTGAAATATTACATAATTGTTTACAAATTGCAAGAAATAGTTAGGATATAACAAAATTCACTTTGATGGATAATGAGAGAAATCATAAATAAGAGAATTATTCAAATTAGAAAAAACTACATGCTCACAGATTCACCCGACCGATTTAGTGTAGCACACTCCTCTCAACCGCTGTTTTTTTTTTGGATTATGGATAAATGACCCCAACTTCTTGCAACAGCCTAACACGGACATAAGAGGCATCCATGCCATGTTTGAATGACTTCCATGTTTATACGTTACCACATGTCTGGCCATTTGTCTGCCCTTTTGGACCGAGAAACTACAAAAATATGCTAAACTTGTCAAAAATCCAGAAAACTTCGCATGATAACTTGAATTGGTCATAGAATCTGGTGGAAAATTTGGGGCCATTTGACGGATGTTAAAAAAGGTGCTTTCAAACGAACCCCTCTGGCCCTGTATGGAAATACCCTCCATTGCACATGGACTATTTTTGGGCGTGCTTCAAGTGATCCCAACTTTTGCAACCAGGTGGGCATGCCCATAGAAGGCATCTATGGCTAGTTTGAATGAATTCCGACACCATTTGCACATTGCGACACATCCGGCCATTTGTCGACCTTTTTGACAGAGAAAACTCCAAAGAATGCAATTTTTTTTGAAAACCAAAACAACTTATGGACAGAGATTATAAAACCCTTAAGCCATCAATCATTGTGAGGGCTTCCATGTTGCAGAGGTGCTAGACTTCATCATCAATCCACTACATCCCCAAGTTGTAAGCTATTCATCTCACCTGTTTAGTGTGGACATCTGTCGCACCGTGTCCTTTGTTCACCATATTTAGTGAAGCTCAGTTCGGTTTACTACACCAAGTCAACGGGGAACAACCATTGGTTAGAGTCTTGAACCAGAGAACTCGTTTAAAAAAATTGATCTAGAGAACTCTTTTTTTTTTAATTGAACTAGAGAACTCCTAGTGTGCTCCTTCTTAGAAGGCACCAAATCCAGCTCCTCCAAAAACCATGATATATATTAATAATCTGATATCTAGTACTTCTCATCGACGCCGACCAGGGTGACCTGCATCACTTCCTTGGTGCCATTGTTGTTCCTTTTTTTACGAACATTAGAATTGTGACACCAACTGCATATAGGCATGTTGTAATAATTAATACATTGTTTGTTTTGAAAAAGAACTAATGAAAAAGTAAAGACAAATACTCATAAAAAATTCAAAGCCAAAGGAAGTGATCAAAGACAACTTTTTGATTTGGCACCTTTTTCTCTTATTTTGGGCCTTTCTTTTTCTTATTTCACATTCTTTCATTGTTCTTTTCCTTGTGATAGAGAAATATTTAAAAAAAATTCATTGCAAATCTTGTGTTCCTATATTTGTTTTTCTTTTTATTACTCCCTTCGATCCATAATAAGTGTCATGGTTTTACTTTGAATTTGAACTAGAAGTTTTAGCTGAAATTCGAACTAAAACCACGACACTTATTATGGATAGGAGGGAGTACAACTTTATTAATTTAATTTTATTACCAATTTTCCTGGGCAAATTCATGAATATTTTCATATAAGATACATTAATACTTTTGAAACACATGAATATTTTTCAAAAACATGACCAACTCCTTGACACATATTAAGATTATCTATTTTTTCACCAAAAACTATGTTTTGAAAATAAGTTTTTGAAGTACAAGAGCATTTTTATTTTTTTTATAGGTGAGCTTTTTTGCGGCCCATGAATATTTTTTACAGGATGTTTTAAAAAGAGGTGGACATTTTTTCTGCATGTATGTATATACAAACACTTTAAATTTGGCCATGAGCATATTTGTTAGATAGGGAGAATTCGACTTCATGAAAAAGAAATTGAGTTTTTTAGAACTGTAACCTTTATTAAATTTTAATGTTCATGGGATACAGATAACATCGAGCAAAACAGAAAGCCACACATGTCACCCGGTTAAGAGAGAGGAAACGGCCTTGGCAAGGGAGTGCGCCACTCCATTGTGTTGTCGTTGCTCATGGATGAACTTGATGTCCCGGAAAGATCACCGAAGATGGTCGATCTCTGGCATGATAGTCACAGAAGAGCAGGGAACTCCAGAATCAATGTTGGTTACCACTTCAACGCAATCTAATGCGATGCACATTGAATCAACATGCAAATCCATGGCTAAAGATAACGCCTCTTTGCACGCCTGAGCTTCTAGGATTGCTGGGTCCACGAGTCTATCAAAAACAACGGCGGAAGCTCCTAGATATAGACCACTCCGGTCCCCACAGAGCACCGCACCGGCACCCCTGGTGCCATTCGCTGCCGTCAACAGTCATTTTCACCTCGTGAGCTATAGGCCGCAGCCATGTATTAGGGCTTCTTGCAGAACCAGTCACATGCAAGTCCTCATTCCTCACATGCAGGTCCGCTATTACATGCAAGTCCATGGCGGTAGTTGTTCAGGGGTGTCCGCCATGTTCCTATCCTTGCGAATGTCACCAGTAGGAAGAGAAATGTTTGCAAGTCGCCAAGCGAATACTCAGATCTTTGATGGAACTGGAGACTTCCACAGCTTCGCCCAAGAGCGCTGATCAGCCGCTGAATTAGAGTGACCCGGGTTGCGCTCAATCCAATCCGTGCTCTGCTGTTTAGTAGATGATAGTAACCGGTATGCCGACCTGACGGTAAAAACACCCTTCTTCTCGTAGTGCCAAGACCAAAAATCTCCTTACACCGTTGAGCTAAGGGGAATAGTAAGATTCGCCATCTTACATATCATAGAAGTGCTCGTTCAGGGCACCAAGATCCCATGTAGCCAATGTATGACCAATTAACTCCGACACCATTTGAGGAGTAGTAGGGAATTTAGGACATACCGGGCGAAGCATAAAATCACAAGGAATCCAATTATCATGCCAGATATGTGTGTCGTCACCATTGCCAATCCTCTTGATGAGACCAAGCTTGAGGGTATCTCTCCCCTCCAAAATAGATCGCCATACTTGCGATGGAGATTTCCCTAATTCCGCTTCTAGGATCAAGCTCGAATGATAATACACATCTTTGAGAATACGAGCACTTAGAGAGTTGGGATCCTGAAGGAAGCGCCATGCTTAGTGTGCCAAGAGCGCCAAGTTTTTTTTAGAAAAGGAGGATGACCCCTGGCCTCTGCATCTGGTCGATGCATACGGCCACTTTATTAATTATTCTCATAAGATCTTATAAAGCCATACAACAATAAGACTAAAGTCACCGTCTAAGCAACAGCTGTCGCTACACCTATCCAATTGATGAAGGGGCGCATATAGTACAGGCCTAATACCGAACAGACATCGTAGCCAAAACTAAACATCTAAGACCTGAGGTCCCAACATGGACGCCTGCCGGGTATGGGGTACCTACCAGTCCGGCGCACTCCTCAACCAGGACGCCTGCCGGGTATGAGGCCGTTGCAGCCACCTGCCACCAATCCATCTTCAGAGTTGTACTGTTGCATGTACCGTGTAATTAATTGGGGGAGAATTTCACTTCCCCAGCCTCTGCACCAACTAGGGATGCATACGGCCATTTTAGTATGAGTACCAAGATAAACATGGTCCTCAGAATTTTTTTAATGAGTATCAAGATATTTTTTGATGAGTGGTTCCACCACACACCAAACTTGATCCTCAATAAATGGGGGGGAAACCCCTATGCATCACCTGTCAATTCTAGGAATTGAACCCGGGTTGTTAGGCTGCACAACCGCATGCCCAACCACTGAGCCATGGCTCTCTTTGCATAAAATTGGGGGAGAATTTCACTTCCCCGGCCTCTACACCATCTATGGATGCATACGGCCATTTTAGTATGAGTACCAAGATAAACATGGTCCTCAAAATTTTTTAAATGGGTATCAAGATTTTTTGATGAGTGGTTGCACCATACATCAAACTTGATCCTCAATAAATGGGGGAAAACTCATGTGCATCACCTGTCAATTCTACGAACTGAACTCGGGTTGTTGGGCTGCACAAACGCATGCCCAACCACTGATCCAAGAGCGCCGAGTTAAAAAGCTTAATATATCAAAAACCCTTGCCTCCCATGGATTTGAGTTGTGACATGACCTCCAAAGAGACTCAGGCTGTTTTTCGTTCACCTTTCTTGGATCCCCACCAAAATTTGCGTAGCAAACCATAAATTTGTTGACACAAGCCACATGGAAACTTAAAGTGTGCCATAATATAGCTCGGAATTGCTTGAGCCACAGATTTTATGAGAACCTCTTTCCCTCCAACAGATAGTGCTTTTTCCATCCATCACTAGACTTGATGCCATATACGATCTTTGAGGTATTTGAACGACCCCTCCTTCGACCTACCCACATCAGAAGGGAGCCCCGAATACTTCTCTGATAATTTTTCATTTTGGACATCCAATACCTATTTGATATCTTGTCTTAAGCTGTCAGGGCAACCCTTGCTGAAAAAAAATGTAACCCTTGCTAGCCTGAAGTTGCACAATATTTTTTTAGGAGAGAGTCCACCCTTGTAGCCATAGCTGGAGTAGCATCAAAGAATAATAAATTGTCATCCGCAAAAAGGAGATGATCAACTTGCGGGGCTCCCGGAGCCACATTAATTCCAATGAATATTCTCGGCATGATTGGATGACTTTAACAGGCAAGACAAGCCCTCCAATGCAAGCAAAAACAAATATGGTGATGTTGGGTCTCCCTGCCTAATGCCTCTGGAGGGTTTAAAACTAGTCAGCTGACCACCATTGAACATTATTGCAAAGGACACCGAGGTGACACATCTCATGACCATATCAGTAAACCGTGGATAGATCCCAAGTTTCAACATAACCTCCTTCAAATACCGCCACTCAAGTCTATCATAAGCTTTCATCATGTCGAGCTTGAGAGCACAAAACTGTTACCTTTAACTTTCTCTGTCTTCATATAATGCAAACACTCATAGGCAAAAATAAAGTTATCAGTAATAAGACGGCCTGGCACGAATGCAGATTGTTCTTCAGAGATGATATCGGGGAGAGTAAGCGTGAGCCAGTTAGCCAATACCATTGATGCAATCTTAAAAGATCACATTGCAAAGACTTACCGGTCGAAACTGCTCTAAATTTTTGGACTTGCAATCTTGGGAATTAACACAATGAACGTCTTGTTTATCTCCTCCGGGGAATCAACTCCACTCAGAACACGTAGCACCATATCAGTCACCTCAACTCCGCACAGCTCCCAATGAAAAAAGTGTGCCGGGAACCCACCGGGCCCAGGGGCCTTTGTTGGGAACATCTGGAACAGGGCTGTTTTGATCTCCTCCTTGTTGTAAGGTGCATTGAGCCTACTGTTCATCTGCCCGTCCACCTTCGTATGTATATATGATAATACATCTTCCATCCCAATTGTGTCCTCTAAAGCACATAAGTTTTCATAGAACCTAGTAGTCATATCTGCCATCTCGTGTATATTAGTAGTACACACTGAACCATCCCCACGCTGAAGCTCTGCAGCGCAAAGGCACTGGTAATTGGATACCGACGGCGTTTCCTACAGAGTAGTCTGCTCCACCGCGGCCGCCAATCCTCTGCTACTCAAAAAGAGACTAAAGAAGTAGCAAATGAAAAAAAAAAAAGAGGAAGAGGGATGCCGGACACATAGGGGAGAATGCCCTTGCCTGGGCCACCGATGGGATCCAGCAGAGGGCGAGGCGTGCATGCGCCTTCTTCCACTCGTGGACTGGCAACGCACCACGCCGGTGGGAGGAGCCGGGGCAGCGCCGGCGGGATTCGAGGCCACTGTTAGCAAATAATCTAGCGTGACAGGATCAACACAGTTGTTAGTTTGTCATGTTATTAGTTAGAGTTGTAGCCACAACGTTGTTTTCGTTTCTTCAGTTAGCAACTTTCCTGTTTTCAGTTAGACAGTGCCTGAGAACGCGGTATGTGCGATCCCAAGGCCGAAGCTTCGGGCGAATGCATGCTCACAATCATGGGATGGCACGATCCAGTAGAGGGAGCTGCCTTGACCCGATTTTTCTATTAAGCAAGTGAATAAATAGAGAGAGAAAAGCAGCAGTTCAGTGCGCTGCACAAAATTCAGTCTCTCACGCGTCGTTCCGGCATTGCTAGTATGTAGAGCTAGGATCCAATGTGGTCATCCACGGCTGCGGCACGGTGACGTTCACCGTGCGCAGCGGTGACCAACATGCGCTCACCGATGTCTACTATACATCACGCGCCTCAAAACCAGCATCATCATCCTCAGATAGTTAGATGAGCACGGTTGCACCACCAAGATCCACGACGGCATCCTGACTCTGTATGATCGCCAACAGCATGAGTTGGCTCAGGTACGCCGCAACGGCAAGCGTCTGTATGTCATACGCCTGGATGTCTCGCACCCCGTATGTCTGGCAGCACACTGCGGTGATGAGGCACACCATATTTGGCCACCTGCACTTCAACGCGCTCCGGCGCATGGGGCGTCCGGACATGCTGAGCGGCATGCCTTTGGTGGATCACGTCGAGGAGCTTTGCGACACGTTCTAGGTGGAGAAGCAACGGGATGCACCATTTCCCTCACAGGCATGGTATCGCGTGATAGGACCGCTCAAGCTTGTCCATGCTGACCTCTGTGGGCCCATCTCTCCGGCCACCCCCAGCGGCAAGCGCTACTTCATGCTGGTCGTCGACAATCACAGCCGCTACATGTTGGCCATGATGCTGCCAGCGAAGGACACCGCTGCGGCCAGCATCAAGCACTTCGTCGCCGCGGCCTAGGCAGAGCAGGGTCACGACTGCACATGTTTACGATAGATGGGGGCCGCGATTTCACCTCCAATGCGCTCGGTGAGTACTTTGCAGACCAGGGTGTCTAGAGGCACCTGACGGCGCCTTACTCACCACAGCAGACCGGTGTGGTGGAGCGGCGTAACCAGAACGTCGTTGGCATGGCCAGGAGCATGATCAAGGCCAAGAACATGCCCAGCTGGTTTTGGGGGAAGGCAATGGAGACTGCTGTGTTCATGCTCAACAGATATTACATGCGTGCAACGTCGATGGCAAGACCCCATACGAGGCATGGTACGGCAGGAAGACAATCGTGCACTACCTGCGCGTCTTCATGTGCATCGCCTATGTCAAGAACACGCGGCCGGGACTGAAGAAGCTCGACGATTGCAACACGAAGATGATCTTCATCAGCTACAAGGTGGGTTCCAAAGCCTACAAGGTGTATGGTCCACTGACCAAGCTTTTGTACGCGACACGCGGCGTCGTTTTCGACGAGGGAGCCAGCTGGGACTGGGACGTCGCAGGCAAGCACACAGGCGAGCTGCTCGTCATCCACCACGAGTTGTCGTTCGCTACAGGGGCGGACAAAAACCCTGTCGTGGCAGGGGCTTCGGGCAAAGGCCGGGCAGGCGAAAACTCCGCCATGGCAGCATCACCAGTCGCGTCGAAAAGTGCTGCTATGGCAGCATCTCCAGCGACACCAAGGACCGGTGCCACGACAGTATCCCCGGTCGCTCCCAGACACAGTATACCCTTGGACGAGGTCCTAGGGGGAGTGGAGTTTTTCACGCCACCGATGACGCGGCCCGACCGCTTCGATGCCGACGGTGATCCTGATGTGGGTCACCGTTTGCCCGAGTAAAGGACCTCTTTGGCGGGCCGGCCGAGCCGCCAGAGCCTGTTGATCACCTGCTTCTAGTGGAGGAGGAGACGATCAACTTCACCGACACCTAGCCCCACGAGTGCTTGCGGCAGGCCATGCTGGAGGAGTTGGCGTCCATCAAAGAGAACGGCACCTGGGCTCTCACTGATCTGCCTGCAGGTCACCAGGCAATTGGCCTCCAGTGGATATTCAAATTGAAGAAAGACGCGACAGGCGCCATGATCAAGCACAAGTCGAGACCCGTGGCGAGAGGTTTCGTGCAGAAGGAGGGCGTGGGATACGATGACACGTTCGCACCCGTGGCGAGGTTAGACTCGGTGCACATCATGGTCGGCGTGGCGGCACGGCATGGCTAGGAGATGCATCACCTCAACATCAAGTCTGCCTTCCTCAACAGCGAGCTCAAGGAGGAGGTCCACGTCACACAACCTCCTGGCTTTGCACGGAGAGGCGAGGAGCGCAATGTGTAGCGCCTCCACAAGGCACTCTACGGTCTGCGGCAAGCGCCGCGAGCATGGAATGCCAAGCTCGACCGTACGTTACAGCAGCTTGGGTTCTCAGGCTGCCCGTCGGGACCTGCCATGTACGCACGCGGTGAAGGACATGTGCGGCTCGTGGTTGGCATGTACATCGACGATCTTGCCATCACCGGAGCCGATGCCGAGGTGATCCACAACTTCAAGATGGAGATGATGGCAAGTTCCGTATGAGCGACCTCGGGGTGCTCAGCTTCTATTTGGGCATCAAGGTGAAGCAGGGGGTAGGAGAGATCGCCCTGTCGCAGGCTGCGTATGCCGGCAAGTTCCTGGAGTAGGCGGGCATGGCGAACTGCAACCCGATGCACGTCCCGATGGAGCCACGCATCAAGTTAAGCAAGCAGGGGCCCAAGCCGTCGGTGGATGCGACCGACTACCGTAGCATCATCGGCGGCTCCACTACCTCACCCACACAAGATCGTACATAAACTTTGTAGTAGGATATGTCAGCCGGTTCATCGAGGCGCCGAACACTGCCCACCTCACCTCCGTCAAGCACATGCGCTACATTGCGGGCACCCACGAGTACGGATGCAGGTATGTCAAGGGTGGTGACGGTAAGCTCATTGGGTAACAGTGACTCAACATGGCCGGCGACATTGACGACCGCAAAAGAACATCGAGCAATCTCTTTTTCCTAGGAGAAGCGCCGATCACCTGGCAACAATGTTTTAAATAGCCGGCTATAGCTCCGCTATATCCTTTTCAGCAGGGTGCCGCTAAATGATCGTCTTCATAAATAGCCCGCTATATCCCGCTATAGCCCGTTATAACTCCTCTATAGCTGTTTTTGGAGGCCCGCCGCTATTTTCATAGCCCGCTATTTATTGCTTGGCAATCACACAAAAGAAGATCGTTTCCTTGTCTTCGTGCGAGGCTGAGTACGTGGCTGCGTCGACTGTAGCATGCCAGGCCATCTGGTTGAGCAGGCTCACTAGTGACCTGCTGATGGAGGACGCCAGCGCCACCACCATCTTCATTAGCAACTTCATCGACAACAAGTCTGCTATCCAGCTGTGCAGGAACCCATCTTCCACGAGCGCAGCAAGCACATTGATGTGAGATTCTCGAGGGTGTGTCGAAGAGGGGAAGATCAAGGTCGAGCATGTCGCCACCGGTGATCAACTTGCAGACATCTACGCAAAGTCAGTTGGGCGTACGCAGGTTCAGGAGCTTCGTGCACACATTGGTATGATTCAACTTTAGCTCTCTGTCACGACTAGCTTAGGGGGAGATTGTTAGCAAATAATCTAGCATGACAGGATCAAGAGAGTTGTTAGTTTGTCAGGTTAGTTAGAGCTGCAGCAGCCGCAGATTTGTTTTCGTTTCTTCAGTTAGCAACTTTCCCATTTTCAGTTAGACAATGCCTGAGGACGCGGTATGTGCGATCCCTAGGCCGAAGCTTTGGGCGAGTGCATGCTCATGATCGTGGGATGGCACGATCTAGTAGAGGGAGCTGCCTCGACCCGATTGTTCAGTTAGGCAAGTGAAGAGAGAGAGAGAGGGAGGGAGGGAGGGAGGGAGGGAGAGAGAGAGAGAGCAGTGCGCTGCATAAAATTCAGTCTCTCACGCGTCGTTCCTCCATTGCTAGTAGCTAGAGCTAGGATCCAGCATGGTAGGAGAAAAACTCAAAGGTAACACGCCGAATGATACAACTTGAGCCCTAGGTCGTGGCCCTCCCCCAGTCCCCTGCGCACGCACATCTGCGCCGCCTCTCTCCATCTCCCATGCTTCCGTGCGACGAATTCGATGACTGCTGGTTGCTGCATACTACCCCCGGCTTCCGCTCTCTCGTGGTCTAGCCCCGTCTGCTAGCTGCTCCGTGCTAGCGCAACCACATTGTTCATGGCAGTGCTCCCCATACTCTCCACGGCCGACCTAGCACACCACCGTGCCGCTGCTGCCGGGCGCTGGCCCTGCCTCCGCATGGTCGACCCAGCCATTGTGCTGCTTCTGCTAAGCACTAGCCCTGCCTCCGCTGCGCCCAAGGATGACTGCGCCTCCAAAGCTGAGAAATAATGACACTGCGCGCGGTCTCGGCCACTGATCAATGAGTAAATTCTTGGACAGAGACAAGCAAACAACACTACGAGATGCATTTGAACAGACATCCTCTGTTATGGGAGGAATGGATGCATTTAAACATTGAACCAATTGCCTTGAAAAAAGAATTGTGTGTATGTATGGAGTAAACCCAAATTGATGCGTTTTTATACATGTCACAGAAAAAGAGATGCAGATATATATTTGTTGTCGCCCGGCAACAATAGCAGTGTCTACACATATGGGAGGAATGGATGAGCAAACTGTTGATTCACTATTTTTTTAATCCCTTATTATTATGTTATATGTATTTTTTTTGTTATGTTTTATCTCCATCGTCGGAGGAGCAAACACCCAATACAGTTGTCAATTACTCCCTCCGGTCCTTTTTACTCCGCGTATTAGATTTGTGCCAAGTCAAACTTTGCAAAGTTTGACCAAATATATATTAAAAACTATCAACATCTACAATATCAGATATATACACTATGAAACTACATTTCATAATGAATCTAACAATATTAATTTGACATTGTGAATGTTGATACTTTTTTATAAGTTTGGTCAAAGTAGAGATAGTTTGACTTTGAAGAATACTTATATGCAGACTAAAAAGGACCAGAGGGAGTGATATACAAACTACTCATCGGGCCCACATCGTCTAAAGAGTCTCATCGAAGTTGTACACGTCGGACAATTTTATATGAGCCCATGGAACAACTAATTTTATTCCGACAATAAATTGTACAGACTTATTGAGCAAAGTATGTAAATCCAAAGAACAATTATTTATACACATGGAACAAAATCTATGAACTTGCAGAACAAAATAGATGTAGCCATAGAGCAAATTATACAAATTTATTACCCCTACAACAATGATCTTGATTGGAATAATGTCTTGGATATTAATCTGTGTCTTGAAAGTCAATTGCTTTTTGCTGAAATTTCTTCTTCAGGAACCCTCAAGCATTTTGCTAGTTGCAACAACATGTGTACTCCTACCATTCTCTCGAGTATTTCTAACTTGTAAGCTAGAGCTCTGATCTTGTATATATGGTCCTACAAACTCTGGGGGTAGTTTCCCTCTCTATTGAAATCTTTGAGTCCCTCTCAAGGGTGGGATCTTGAGGTAGATATAATGTCAACTTTGAAAGATAGTTCTCACCTTCTTTTATTATAATAGTTTTCGGCTTGCTCTGAGGTATTTTCATGTTTTATCTGACCTTCATTTTTTATGTGGTATCTTCGATTACTACAAGAACAAACAACACAGACTCTCTTACTTCTAACCAGATGAAAGGAGGGGTACACTTTCAGCTATACAAAACTTTAAATAGTTGCAAGGTCAAGCTTGCTTGGTAACTGTTATTGTAGGAGAACTGCTATTAGTGTGTCCCACAAAGGTGTACTAGTGTAGAGGTGTGAATTAGTACCCATAAAAGGCCACCGTCAATCCTTGTTAGTTCAAATTAATTAAGTCAATTTGTTTTTCTCCAAAAATATTCAATTATTTATCATAATCATTCAGTGGCATTTTGAAAATTAGTTCAATTACTTTAATTAATGAGGGTCGGTGGCACAACTTATTGTGGCGCTTAATGCAATCCCTCGTCTATCAGGTCCACAACTAATATTTGCAGTATGGCACCAAGTGCTTATAGACTACAATGACACGCTTCCAAGCACTTGTGGACCATGGTGGGATGAGGAAACCCCTTGTTTTGTGAAGTCAATGGCTTTGTGTAGCTCCTTAATAAGCGTGTGTAAGGACAGTGTGGTGTGTTTTGTGCTCGCTCTGCTCTGTATTATTGTATCCTAGAGAAGGCTATTGATGCATACTCTCTTTTGGATTTTCCGAACTACCTGTCCCATGCATTTTGATGGCAGCCAAATATGCAATTATATTACAGGATATCGGATACTACATCCATCCATAGCATTTGGCGTTGGTTTAGTTTAATTTAGGACCAGCCAAAACCTATAAAGAGTAAAATGCACGGGCAGTACATGAAATTGGTAGCGAGTGCCATTTAGGTCACCGAACTCCCAAAATGTGCATTTAAGTCCCTAAACTTGCTTATGGGTTCAAATAATACATCCAAATTTTCATAACCCATGTTAAATGGCATGGGTGGAATGTTGACTGTGTGTTCACGTCCACATGTCAGGTCCACCTATCTTCCCCCTTCCTCTCTCTCCATTTCTCTCAAATGATCTCTGCCGTCGCACTCGCCCAAATCTCGCGCTGCCAAAGCTCGCCCCGTCCGACGCGTCAAGCTCACCCTGCCTCAGCGGCGCTCTGACCTCGCCCTATCAGCACCACCAGAGCTCGTCCCGACTCCGCTCTCATCCTCTCCCCCATGGTCACCAGCGATCACCTCCCCCTTACCCCTCCTGCCTCTCTTGCTCTCCCATCCTCCGCTCCACACGTCAGCATCCCAGTCAGAATGACGCGTATGCAATTTAAGGTGAGTTATGGAGATTTGAGTGTCACATGAACCAATTAGCAAGTTTAGGGACTCCAATGTGCATTCCGGGAGATGAGAGATCACTCCATAGTTCATGTACCGCTGGTGCATTTTACTCCTTAATAAAAAAGAACGGAGGTACTTCCTCCACCCCAAATCTACAGCTGGTGTATTATATAGGTGCATAGCAAAAGCTATGAATCCACAGCAACCAAGACGATTTGTAATTTTAAAAAGAAGGAGTAGCATGTACTGGAGTATTGTTTATTTATTATAGGCAAGGATGCCCCCAACCTTTACATGCATAGAGATGGAGTACACAAGTGAAAAGCTAGGTACCGTGCAATTATTCATTATTTTTATATAATAGGTCTTTTGTATCTAAATACTTGTAGTTGGAGAGAACTAGACTAGTTCCCCCAACTACAAATATTATGGTACAGAGGAAGTATATAAGTATGCATGGATTCACACGCAGATGACAGAGGTGCACGGCTGCTGGGGTGATCAGATCAGATGACAGGGTAAAACGGGAGCGCCGCAAGGCCACACAAGCCCAAGGGCGGCGAGTCCCTAAGGACATAGATGAAGCCTTTGTCACCCCACTTGTCAGTCCACGAGTTCTTACCGATCCAGTACTTGGTTCCGTCAGGCTTGGTCCCGTACCCGACGAGGGCCATCGCGTGGTTCTGCGCTGTCTTGCACGCCCCTTTAGTGTAGACGCCGGACCTGGAGCAACCGGCGTTGTACACGCCGCCGATGTAGTGCTGGAAGCAGGGGTCACTGTAGTCGAAGGATACCGCGACGGGCTGCTGCGCCACGGCCTCCATGAGCGCCGCCTCGTTGCCGGGCGGTGAAACCTTCTTGTGGCTGCTGAGCTTCACCGCGACCGGCTTGGCCGTTTGGCAGATGCCGGCATTGCCGGTGTAGGGGTAGGCCGCCTCCGTGGTGATGCCACCATTCTGGATCACCCACTTGAAGGCATTGTCCATCCAACCGCCGCCGCAGCCGTATTTAGTGCTGCAGTCCACCAGCTGCTGCTCCGACAGCACCGGTGGCGATCTGCCGGTGCTGATCGCCTGCGCGCTCTCCATCGTCGCCACCGACGTGAACGCCCAGCAAGACGCTGCACGCGCGGACACGTAAGAATAAGATAACACTTACTTATTATTAGCTTGCATCAATGGAGTAGACGACGACAACTCGCATCGCATGCATGATTTGTTTTGGATGTTGTAAGATGACACTTACAACAGCTCGGCCCTTGATTCTTGGCTGCTGTGACAACGCCTTTCTCCCTCCAATCCACGCTCGCAGGCAACACCGCCGTCAGATTGGTATTGGTACGACGAGGTGGCTCTTCGACGGCGGCGTTGCCCTCGTGGACGGGGCCAGCGCGAGTTGTGATCACCGTGGTCTCCTCCGACTCCCATGACGACTCGTTGTTGCTGCTGTACATGGCCATGAACTCGTCGTGGGTGAGGTCGGTGAACGGGGTCTCGCCAAGGCGGTAGCTCATCCGGCTGTCCCGGTTCGCCGCCTCGATGAACTCCATGTTGCTCCGGTACACCTCGAACCGGCGCAGCTTCTCCTCCATGGTGGGGTACGACCGACCGTGCGCCGCCATCCACCCATGGAACCTCCCCAGCATCAGCAGTGCCTCACCATCCAAGCCATGGTCCAGGGTATGTGAAGCTGATGAAGCCATGGAGGGGATGAGGAATGCGGCTGCCACCAGTAGCGGCAGCGGAGCCAGAGCCATGGATGAGGACGGCGAGCGCATGAAAGCCATGTCAGATATGGATGATGTTTAGCTACCCTTGGGTACAGCCATTTATAGAGGCCCGGTGATCGATGGATCTCACTACTGATTGACGTCCTCCTCTTGCAATTGGTGTGCTGTCTTTTTCCATAGACTTGAAATCCATGCCCGATACGGATGATGTTTAGCTACCTTTGTGTACAGCCATTTATAGAGGCCTGGCGACAGATCTCACTACTGATTGATGTCCTCCTCATGCAATTGGTGTGCTGTCTTTTTCCATAGACTTCTAGAGTGAGCCTCAGATCACATGCTGGCAAATAACCCACCGAAAACACTATATCTTCTTTTAGGCATAATTCATGGATAACAGGATTTGAAGGACCTTGCTGGGTACAGTGGCATCTTTCACACCTTCACTACCACACCAGCCATTTATAAGTGCTTAATTCCCTCCAAGTTCGTATAGTTTAAATCAAATGAAAGAAGAGCATATATCAACCTCATGGAAGAAAAGTGCCGGCGTCAAGTGCACTTAATTTTTTGAGATTAACAATATTAAAAATATGAGATTGGCAATTATGATATATAACAAGTACCCAAAAATAAGATCTTTTTTTTCTTTCGGGTACTCCTTTGACTCACAACAAGATCAGACTTGTTGGTTTATCTTCTTCTACTATTTTTAAATGGGAAAGCAATACCTTATTCAAGCATTTTCTTCTCCCCTTGCACCTGAATTTTGCTCCGGCCTCCTCTTGCCAATCCAAGGATTGCGAGCTCCTTCTGCGCCTCCGACGAGGTTGGATCTTGGGAGTTCAGGCTCTTGCAAGCTTCTCTCCGTTGCCGAACTTTTATCGAACGCCGATTACGGTTAGCCAGCTTGTATCTTGTTTCTCCCTCATTCATTGTATCACGCGGGATCAAATGGCTCTTTCATTATTAACCCCTTTGCTTCTCGATCCAATCCTACCGCTTCCGCTCCAATGGAGGGCCACTCCTCCGGTAACGCCTCTCCTGCAAGCTCCCGGGATCACCTTTGGGACATGCTGGATCCCACGAACCAGGGTGTTCACCATCCAATCGTTGTCAACTTGGCTCACAAAAAAAGAGTAGAAGAAGCTAAACCAGCAAGTATATTGTGACACAAAGTAGTACCACAAAGGCAAAAAGATCTTATTTTTATGTACTTGTTGTATACCATAATTGCTAATTTCATACTATTATTAAATACTTTTTATCTCAGAAAATTAAGTGCACCTGACGCCGACTCTTTTCTTCCATATGTTTGATATATAGTTTTTCTTTCATTTAGTGGAAAATATTAGAACTTGGAGGGAATTAAGCATATGCCGATGGCGTGGTAGCGAAAGGTTGTTCAGATTAATCCATCCATCAATTATGCAATTCAGATCTACTGTCTTGGGCTGTTTGTTTGCCAGCCTGTGATACAAAGCTCATTGTAGGGGGGGAAAGATAGCTAACGAGGACAGCTCCAGATCCGTGCTGGATCTGGGCCAGCGGGCTGGACGTGAAGCTGTTGCTGTTGCTGGTTGTTCCGGTCTAGTACACATCCACGTCCTGAATGAATGCGAGCGCTACCCGAAGGCTAGCTTAATTTGCACTTCAGTGCATCGGGCTAGCAAGATCTTCGCCATCCTCTTGTATTGTGTGACACCCCAAGAAATCGGTTTGGTCATGTGTTGCTCTTCGCGGCTCGAGACGTCGATGCCCCCAGCGCCCTCTTATCTACCATGCATCCTCTCCTCATCGTTGTCTGTGTTCGTTGGGTGAAGCCCTCGCAGTGGGTGGTGGGAGGCTGACGTGTTGACGGCGATCACCATGGTTGCACATCGGAAGGAGGCGGCGGTTCTGGTGGGCCGTCTGTTTAGCGCGTCAGTGACCTCGCTGTGAATTGAAGGGGACATCGAAAGGTTCTTGTGAGGGTATCTCTCTCTAGACCCGGTGGTTGGCTTTGGCGATGAAATACAAACTATGGACAACGGCTTGATGCAAATTAAGGTGAGGTTGTGCAGCGGCGGCGACGCATCGCATGTAATTACTGGGAACGAGAAAAAGTGGTGTTGACAACACATGGCTAACGTCGATGATGATGCTACTTGAGCACCCGGGATTGAGCTCCGGGGTGATAGCCTAGGTCTGACCCGAGTTGGTTATACCTGGCAATGACGACGTTTTTACGTTGTTACCTTGTTGAAGGCATTGTTCAGATATGCTTAGACTGGTTCTTCAGGGTGAAAACACAGATTCTGGCCTTAGGTGGTTGGATCCGGTGATGGCGGCACTTGAGCATCGCTCCCTTCCTGAAGGCGTTGCTATTGAAGAACTTCCTCGTTCATGTGGTGCCATGAAATGGTTGGTGCAGATGTGGTCATTGTTGCAGTTTATTGATCGTGGATCTGGTCGCTTTCTTCATTTTTTTTCTCCTCGTCCATGCATAGATTCGGTCCTATATGAATTTCCTATTTGTTGGCATGTTTTGTGTGTGCATGTGTTGGTATTGGCTGTGTGCATCCTAATTATGCAGAAGCAGGTGGTGTGTTTTCATTATAAGTGTATCATCTTGATGCTCCATTTAGAGCCAATAAAATCCACTCTATCGAGAGAAAAAAAAAACAAGAGGACAACAGTCAGTGAGGTTTGCTTGATGCCAGTCAAGTGCTCTAACCACTAGGTTAGAGAACCTTTCGCTATATGTTTTTTATTACTGGTGTGAGTGTTGCTCTAATTAGATGAGATTCACTAGAGCTAAAAGGATACTCTTTGTAAGATAAAGTCCGTGTACTCTTAAAAGTGCATTTATTAAGTACATGGGCGGGATGGAAAAACATGGCCAGTTGCCTTTGAATGGTAAAACAGCAAGTATTGTAAAAGACATGTCTATATACCACACCTGAACATTTTTTTCCTCCCCATACCCAATTTTTTGGGACCATTAGATCTCCATCCAATAGTGGATAGCCCATCTTGTTCCTTCATTCTACTACATATGCACTTCTTTCTGTCTAATTAAACTCACCCCCACCCAACCCTCCCATCTTTTCTGGTAAGAGCCGCTACCCATGAATGCATGCATGGACCATGCATGGAGCCCCCAGCCCTCAGCTACCCTATCCAAACAGCCGACAGTGCTGCCATTATCGTACGTGTTGCCTCATCACTCATGTGCCGACCATGACCTCCACCATATAAACGTGAGAGATGTGAGTCAAGTCGACAACGATTGCATTAACTCGTGATTGGGGCGTGACGGGTAGGACGCACTGTCAAGGGTAGAATCCGTATGTGTGACTTTCACTTTCACTATACACCCCTTTCACTTCCCCTTTCGTGGTGTTATTTTATCAAATCAAACTCCAACTGGCAACTGGTGCAAGATAGAAGGCGCACTGTCAAGGGTTGAATCCGTACGTGTGACTTTCTGCTAGCTAGCTGCTACAAATTCAGTTTTCACACACAGACAAACAAATCCGTGTGACTTTCTGCTAGCTAGCTGCTACAATTCGCAAAAAAAGAAGGGGTAGGGATCAACCACATTGGTACGCGATACATGGGCAACCATTGCAATGGAAAGAATCAATCAAAACGCTGTATTTAGATCACTAAAGTAGTAATCTAAACGCTCTTATATTTAGATCACTAAATATAAGAGCATTTAGATCATTTAGATCATTTAGATCACTAAAGTAAAAATCTAGTATAAGAGCATTTAGATCACTAAAGTAGTAATCTAAACGCTCTTATATTTCTTTACGGAGGGAGTAATAGATTAGATAAATAACCGGAGCTGACCAACTAATCATCAACCCCAGGAACGGGGGCTCCTTGCCTTGACCTGCTTGTTGATGCAGAGAAGGAGGACGATCCCTCATTCCTGCGGCGGCACGTCGGACGACACTGGCAGGTACCTGCCCTGCCGCCCGCATCCATGGCCGCCTCCACGCCGGGGATGACGCAGCTCCTCACCTTGGCGTCCATGTGGTCGGTGTCCGCGTCCACAGGAGTGTGCACGGTGCACCCACACCTTATACCTGTACCTCCAGCTCCAGCATGGACCCGTAGGCGATGTCAGTCACGGGCCACTGGTGGCGCTCGGAAAGGTGGCCACGGAGCGCCGGCGACGGGCCGAGGAAGCCCTAGCCAGGCTCAGGGCGGAGACACGGCGCGTGCAGGCACACCGCACACCAGGCGGTGGTCGCCAACCATGTAGTACACCACGAAAATTCCGCAGCGGTACGCCTCCTAGGGGCAGGGCACCCTCACCGCTAGCAGGTAGCTAGCGGTCACCGGTAATCCCCCTCGTCGCACTGATGCCGCGTGCTTCGCCCGGCGCTGCACAAGAACCAATTTTTTATGTGTGAGAGAAGTAACCAGGAGGATGAGAGAGAGGTGCACACACGAACAACAATTATTGCTACCAGGAGCACTAAACCGAACATGTACTACAATCCTAGCTATAAATAAGATTGCTGAAGAAATGTAACATGAGACTTTCTATATTGCAAAAAATGGGAGACTAAAATACTTGAAAACTTTGGGAGGGTTCCACACCAATACACCCAAAAAATGGGAGGCTAAAATAATTGAAACTTGAAAACTGATGCTAAGTTTGATGCAAGCGAAGATGTCGGTGGCAATCATAGAAGACAGAGAAAATGCTAGAAATTAATTGAGCCAACTGAAGATAAATAGTCACTTTACCTGTCTAATTTCATGATACTGGTACAGGACAATACTTGATCAATCGAGCGTAAGCTACTTGAGAGATGCGAGATACCACTCTTCCCACGCAGATCCTTCTCCCACCCCACACCAGATCACCACCATAGATCTGTCCTCCTTCTCAATCAGCCCCACCTTCCCGGCTTCTCCCGCAGCCATACAAATAAACCCAGTCCCAACCAGCAGATAACCAGATACCAAGGACAAGGATACATGGCGGAATATCCAGTGAAAACCATTAATCAGTAAAAATCTAGAAACTTACAAATTGGGACGTTGGATTTGCTAACCAGCCACTTAAGCCCCTTTTTCACATAACCCCTTCTTCTTACTCACCCGGGGCAGGAAATCCCTTTGACGTCGGCAGTCCATGATCGTTTCGTCTTCGATCTAGTTGTGTGAGGATGCCGCCGCCGGCTGCTCCACCGACTGTAAGCCCCTCGCCCTCCTCCGGACTTGATGGAGAACGTCGTCGCTGCTCCATCCTCTCACATGGACCCGCCACCTCCTAGACCTGCATTGGCCCTCGTCGACACGCTCGCTGCCGTCCTCTCCCGTGCCCCCGCCTCGTCCTGGACCTAAACCGTTCATCGTACTCGATGCCCTAGCTGCTACTCCCTCCGTCCCATAATATAAGAACGTTTTTGACACTATGGGACGGAGGGAGTACATCCCATCCAATGCACCCATCTCCTCATAGCCCTGCACGGGTAAGAACTGAAATTCTTCTGTTTTTATTATTTTCTCCATTAATTGATATAGTTTAACAAGGCAAACTAATGATGCATATGTACCGATTTTTTGTTCCATTACAGCAAGAGGTTGAGCGTGGCTGTGATTTGGTTTTGCAAACCCACAATAGCAATGATGGAGGAAGCAGTGACACACAAATCCATCCTCCCCCAATTAATCTCAATAGCTTTAGTTCTCCAAAAAAGATAGCTACCAGCGGCCAATTTTGTGTGAGTATCATTATCACTATAACATTATTCAAATTTCTTTAACAATTACTAAATGGTGTAGAAAATTCATCTTGCAATTGTAGGGTTCATCATGTGCACCTGAATGTGATGAGAACATAAAGCCAACTATTGGTATGACATCTGATAGTTTGGAAGTCGTCGAGGAGTTTTACAAGGCTTATGCACGCAAAGTTGAATTTTCAGTCTGAACTGGGCAGAAGAAGACCAAAGATAACATTGTGGCCTGGAGGCGATTTCTTTGTTGCAAAGCAGGTTTCCGAACAAAGGAGGAAGAACAGAAGAAGGATTTGAATGGAGAGAAGATAAGGACACAAACAAGAAAAATCACAAGATGTGGTTGTGAGGCCATGATAACTGTCAAGCGCATGCAAGATGGCAAGTACAAGATATCATACTTTCATGAAGAACACACACATGAATTTGTCACGCCTAGCAAGCAGCATTTAATCAAGTCGAATAGACAAGTAAGTGAGAAGGCCAAGAACGCATTATTCACATGTCATGCGGCTAGCATTGACACATCTAGGGCCTTTCAATTGCTTCGTGTTGGTGAGGAAGGATTTGAGTTTGTGGGGTGCACAAAGAGAGACCTGCAGAATTATCATCGTGACATGAGAAGTACTTTCAAGGATACAGATGCTCAAATGTTCATTGACAACCTCAAAAGAGGAAGCAAATCAATCCAGAATTCTTCTTTCAGTATGTTCTTGATAATAAAAACCGTCTGATACATGTGTTCTGGCAGACGCTTTTTGTAGAAAGAACCTATGCTTTGCTAGGAGAAATGTTGTCTTTTGACTCTACATATAGCACTACCCCTTCACGGGAATAAAACACCACATGGGATCTGTTTTTTATAGTGCCGCCTCGATTGTTAATGAGAAGGTAGATTCATATCAATGGGTGTTTCAAACATTCTTGAAAGCAATGGATGGAGTAGCACCAAGGCTTATAGTAACTAATGAAGATGCCAGCATGAAGTCTGCCATTGATGAGGTTATGCCAAACACAGTCCTCTGACATCTGCAACCGCGTCCTTTGACATCCGCAAGACGTCGTGACGGTACCTCTCAAGGTGCAAAACGTCGCCTCTGATCTCCAGGTGCAAAACGTTAGCTACACGATTGCAACTCCTTCCTACACATCGCACAATTTTTTGCGCCTCCGGCGATTGCGACTAAACCAACTACGACGAATTCTACATCGACCACGGCTACATCACAATCGGCAACCTCGATATCGACCACACGTCTACGTCTACGTCTACAGCAACACATCGGCAACAACTCCAGACAACAGCGTCCGCGTCATCACCAGCGTCCATGCCACTCCCGTTGTGACCGCGGGAGGGAATAGAAGAGAGACAAGGAAGACACCAGAAGGGGACGTAATCACCGTCATAGGTGCCGACCCATCAGAGACGCAGTTGATGATGGCGCATAGGAGAAGGCGACAAAAGCGCAAGACTTTAAATTCAGTCGCAATCATTCGCTTCACTCCTTCTACGACTAAGGGGAAATGTTAAAAGTATAATTATGTTAAGTTTGAGAATAGAAGTTTGAGATAGGAGATAGGTTTAAACCATGTACGATTTGCCTTCTAATCCAAATCTCTCCCTCATATTGTACTCTACATATACCCCTACGAGGGTTAGAACAATACAACATAACAACCTAAATATTATAGCCATCCTATAAATTCTACAACTCTTACTATCCTAGCCTCATTCTCATCGAAGTTCTTGGTCCCATCCATGAGTTCTTTATACTCGAACTCCTCTGGCACCCCTCGAGATGCTCCTCGGATCAATGGCAACCCTGACCTTGTTGCTCCTCTTCTTCCTTATGTACATCAAAACTACACCAAAAGATCGAGTGTAGGGTGAGCCAACGGTGATCCCTATCTTCTAGCTAGATAGACTAGTCTTTTAGAGCGCTCATCGAGCTGCTCCACTACCACGTTCCAACTTATTATGCTACTCAACTGGTAATGAACTCTAGTGGAAATTGAGAATCCAAAGTAGGCCTCGCTGCGACGAGGATCACGAAGATGTCAGGGTCGATTGGAGCACGGTTGGCAGGCTTGCTATTGTCATCCACGACCATTATATTTGTCCGGTCTTGGAGATGACAACTTAATATATATATGTCCTTGCAGTCAAGTCAGAACATCTGACCCAATGTCCGATAGTAGCACGATGCTCTGACTTTTTGCTCCGAGCAATGCCCGACAAGACATTTATGTCCGAATCAAGCTAGGTTTTGACTTGTTGGTCAGGTTTTTGAGCGATTTTCTAGTATGGGAAGTCCACCCGTTTCATATATAGATGAGAGGTGACCCCTATGGGGTTGGTCGCGCTAAGGCTCTATAATAAGTAAGGTGCAAAGTGGGGGAGGGGGGCACTTGCCCCCCCCCCCCCCTAAAGCGGAAATCAGATACATAGTCGAAAAACTAGTGGTGAATCAGTTGCATATCTTTTTGCCCTATCGAAATATGTCCTGATGTGTGACCACCACTGTCCATATTTCAGACGACTATATATCTATCGGTGGGTCAGAGCACCTCAGAATACGCAGAATCAATTGCATCTCCAGCCGTTCTGCCGGCTTGGGTGGATGCATGCTAGGCTCATCAATAAGAGTTGTTCGGTGTCGGTGTTGTTGCACAGACTAGCGAGCCATGGGTTCGCAGCCTTCAGGATACTCCCCTTCCTGCAGTGCTAAGTGTCCGCACCACAACCTCCTCGATCACATCGGTAATGCAACACCTAAGGATTAATATGCTTGTGCAAGTTGTCGTTCGACGGCCTGAGTGGTGGTGCCATCTCTTGGTGGTCATGAGCATAAGCACTTCTAGTTCAAATAACCATATACACACAATGGCTATTCTCGATGTTATGTTTGCTTGAACATTGTACTACCTCCGTCTTGGTTTATAGGTCCCTTTTATAGTTTGTGCCAAATTTTGACTACGAATTTAACTAACAAAATGTTAATGCATGTCAAGAAAAATTATCTCATTAAATTCGTATTTGAACATAGTTTTCAAAAATATAATGTTTAGTGACATGCATGAACATTTTGTTAGTTTAATCTATGGTCAAAATTTGGCACGAAATACAATGAGGACCAATAAACCCGGACGGAGGTAGTAGGTGTTTCTGCTAACTTTTCAGCTAACAAAAAGTATATTTTCTAGCAATAACATTCATAAGAGAAATGGCTAGCTTTCTTATTAGCTCACTAAGAAAAGAAGCAAATTGTGGTGGAGGAGGAACATAGCAGTAAGAATATAACTCACTTTTTGTTAATAGTAACTTACTTTACTTGCATAGGTTACTTCGTACTTGAAGTATTTGAACATCTTAATAGAGCACTATTGACTGGATTACAACTTCTTGTATAAATTCGAGAAGAATTGAGGGGACTACGAGACACGGTTGAACTACGTGTAAGCCTAAGTTTGCCACTCATCAGCCCTGTCCTTCTTCGTATCGTTTTATGGAAGAAGAAAAAAATCAATTTTTGTTTTCTATATTTTTTATTACTATTTTTATCAGGATTTAATTATCACCTTTTCCTAGACAAATGCATGAATGCTTTTATTATATTCATTAACACCATTTGGAACATGCGACCCAATTTTTCAGAACATGAACAACTCTTTTACATATATATATGAACCTTTTTTATTTTTACTACTGTACTACTGTACTATCTAACTCGGGGTAGACTCGCCCTTAGCAGGCCAACGAACTGGGCTCGACTTGATGCGGCCCAGTTGGGTTTTTCCGGCCCATTTGGATGCCGTCTCCTTCGTCTCGCCGCTCGCAAGTTCCTCAGTCTCCATCCACTCTTCTCTGGAAAAAAAATATCTCAGTTTCGTCCCCGCCTGAACCCTAGCTAGCGCGGCGGCGGAGGATGGTGGCGAAGAAGCCGGCCGTGGCGGCGGCGGCAGCCGGCCCGGAGGCGGAGGAGCGGAGGCGCCTGCGGTCGCTGGCCTTCTCCAAGGGCCTGCTGCAGCGCGGCGAGCCGGCGGCGCCGCGGGCGGCGCTCCCGCCGTCCGGCGCCGTGGTGCGGTTGCAGGGGCGCGACATCGTGCGGCCGCGGGGCCAGCGCAGGGGCCGCTTCCTCTTCTCCTTCCCCGGCCTCCTCGCGCCCGCCGCCGGCGCCGGCGGCCGCGTCGGGGAGCTCGCCGACCTCGGCACCAAGAACCCCGTCCTATACCTCGAGTTCCCGCAGGTGCCCCCAAATGCCATCCGTCCGTCGAAATCTGTAGCTTTTTCCACGGATTTTGTGATGCAAGCTTGGATCTTTGTCTCGGCCGGTCGGTCTGTCGGTCGCAGGGGAGGATGAAGCTGCTGGGCACGCACGTGTACCCCAAGAACAAGTACCTCACGCTGCAGATGACCAGATCCGCCAAGGGCGTCGCCTGCGAGGACGTCTTCGAGAGCATGGTCAGTTGTTCATGCCCAATTGTTTAGCTCAAGTACTCCAATTTGGTTGCCCAAGGGTACTGAAATTGTCTATCTTTTCGCAGATTGTGTTTTCCGAAGCGTGGTGGGTCGGGACCAAGGAAGAGAACCCCGACGAGCTCAAACTCGAGTTTCCAAAAGAGATGCAGAATGTATGCGTGCAGTGTGCTCTGTGCATATGTAATTTTCTGCCTATGTTTTTTGCTCCCCTCTGATGCAATTGTGTCTGCTTCATCGTGTTGCTAGGCTGCGGAAGATGTTGATTTTAAAGGCGGAGCAGGCGCTGCCAGTGGCGAGGTAGTGACAGTAAATAAACCCAGGAAGCGGACCACTGAGCCCCGTACAGCAGAGCCTCGTACAGCAGAGCCCAGTACACCAGAGTTTGAATCCGATGCTGATTCGGAGGATTTGGATGTTAAGGATGAGATTGGCACGCAGACTACGAGTGATACACCTGTTAGGAAATCTGCCAGAACTGCTGGGAAAACCTTCAAGTAAGTCTCTTCCAGCCTTTGCTGTTGGTTTTGGCGAGCGACCAAAATGTGCTAGCTCTAGCTTGCTTAATTACCGGGAAATAGACTCCTGCAAGCATTTGTTTGCTCCCATTCTATAGCTTTTCTATGATCTATGTTTTTCTTTCCTGCAAGGTATAGTACTTAATAAATTATTTGGCTATTTATACAGGTTCGCAGAGCTCGCTGGAGGAGATTCGGCTGAAAGTGACACTGAGATTGAGTTTGCTGAGGACTTGGATGAGAAGGTAACAGTGCAAATCTTTCTTTTGTTGATTGAGGACTTCCGTACTTATTATGCTTTCTACATTTGCGGCAGATGGAGGCTGCAGAAATTAAGGAAGAAATCCCAGGTGAAGACATTAAGGAAGAAATCCCAAGTGAAGACATTAAACCTGAAGATCCTCCAGCAGAGTCTCTTTCTACCAAGAAGCAACCACTTGTTCAGGCTAATTTGTCTGCCATGTTTAAAAAAGCAGAAGAAAAAAAGGTGAAAGTGCAAAGCCTCTTAGATTTGTAGTTTTCTTTTGCTAAAAAGGTGATCTTTGTTTGGATCTACAAAGGTGACCTCTAGTTGTAAATATTGTATCCCCTCTCTTTTGGTTAGCATTATCTATTTGGTTGTCTTAATATCAAGAAATTAAAACTCGGCATGTGACAATTGTTTATTTATTTCAGAGACCTACAACTACGAGAAGTCCTAAAGGATCTCCAGCTACAAAAGGTTCTTCATACTCTACGTTCCTAGGTTCCTGAAAATTTATTGTATTTCATAAGAAAACTCCAATTTTTGTTACTGTCTTGTAGGTCCTGCTGCTAAGAAGCAGCGAGCAACTCCAACGAAAAAACAGTCACCAGCGAAGAAGGAAGGTAACTACTGTACCAAAAGCAAATCTGTTGTTACAAACCTCTTATATTACAAGTTTTAGTGTAAGAATTTGGTCTAAGCTTCCAAGGCCATTCTCAGTGGAAAATATTACTCCCTCCGTCCCATAATATAAGAGCGTTTTTGACACTACATTAACGTAAAAAATGCTCTTATATTATGGGACGGAGGGAGTAGGTCTCAGTATCTCAGACAAGCTAAAGGCTCCATAGAGAGTAAATTTGAAACATGAAGCTATTTGATGAACTATTTTAGGTTCTAAAGTGTGACGCTCATTGCCTGTTACTCAATAACTCTGGCATAAAAAAGTATTATAATGGGTTGCTTTCTTTTAAAGTTTTATATGAAAGAAAGTAACCTTGTAAATTTGAAAGACCATTTAATATGATTTTTTGAAAGATAGAATTGATTCTTTGGATGGATACATTTGTTAGTGGTGTCAAGGCTGGGGAGAGAAGGCTCTTAAATGCAGTACCAAATCAAGTCTGTTACCAGAAACATCTTACATTACAATTGTTAGTGTGATACTTTGGTCTAACTTCTGAAGGCCATTCTTGGTGGAAAAGGTTAGGTCTCAGATAAGCCCAAGGCTCTATATACAGGAACTTTAAAACTTGAAACTATTTGATGAACCATTTTGTGCTTCTAGAGTCATTCATTCATTGCCTGTCAAGTCAGAACTCTGAATATGTTGGAATTAAAGTGGATTGCTGTGCTTTTATACAAATGAAGCAAACTGGTAAATCTGAAAGACTTGCGGTTTATTCTTATGGTGAAATTTTTAGAAGATGGAATCATTTTTTTGGCAGTAGAGGCTTGTTTAGGATACTTTCATTAGTGGTGACAAGGGCTGGGGGAGAAGGTACTTCCTTCTTGTGACAGGTGCTATCAGTTCAGTTACTCTTTTATAGAACTCATTCGTGGGTAAACTGGTCTAGGATTCTTCGCTAGCGGCCCCAGGGCTTGAGGAAGAATTCACTTTAGTGGCTTTTAGGGGTCTGTGAGATGATCTATTCTTTTGTCAGCATAACTCTTGCTTTCAGTTTTCCCGTTGATAATTTCAGTATTCCTGGCATAAGACTGACTCTTGTATATCTCATAAATGTAGCAAGCGGATCCCTCAAGAAGCAAAAAGCAAAGGTACTTTTCGGAACTCTAATATTGGTTAAGATACATTGACGACAATCAGCAGGGACTTTTATTAATTTAAAATGCCGCTCATTGTTCTCTCTGCTTAATGCATACCTATGAAACTGAAGGCCTTCCGTCTTTCCATTTGGTGTCACAGGTAGACGAAGATGAAATCGAAGTGCTCTCAGATGGTTCCTCTCAGGTGACTTAATTAGCTGTGATGCTGCAAAAAATCGTCCCATCGGTATTAGTTCTAGAGGAAATGGCATGCCACCATGGATTACGAGTCGAAGGACTAGATAGACTAGTCTATGAGTCGCAACTCCAGGGCTGACTACACTCCAGTGTCGACTAGTCTATGAGTCGCAACTTCAGTGGCGACTTATCACGATTAGTCATGATTAGTCTATGAGTCTCAACCTCGGAACGACTCGTCATTCGTAAACCTTGCATTTCACCCATAGGCACATGATTGAAAAGGCAGCTGATGGTCGTAGCACGCCCGTTATTTGGCTCAATCTTTATGCGTTGCCCTTTTTGTTATGAAGATGTTATTTGCGCCTCCTGGCCTACATAACCAATCACAATGGCATTACAGGATGACGATGCAGGTCCTGCTGCTAAGAAGCAGCGAGGAACTCCAAAGGGACAACAGTCAGCAGCGAAGAAGGAAGGTAAGAACAAGTCTGTTGTTAGAAGCATCTTATATTACAAGCTTTAGTGTAATAATTTATTCTAAGCTTCTAAGTCCAATCTCGGGTGAAAAAATTAGGTCTCAGACAAGCCAAAGGCTCTATAGAGTTGATTTGAAAGATGGAACTATTTGTTGAACTATTTTGGATTCTAAAATCTGTCGCTCAATGCCTGTTACGCCATAACTCTGAATAAACAATAGAATTAAAACGGATTGCTTTACGTTTGTATCAACAAAGGTAACTGGTATATTTGACTTTAAAAAAATGAAGATAGAGTTGACTATTGAATGGATACATTTGTTAGTGCTGCATCAGGCTGGACGGAGCGAGCGGGCTTTTCGGCACTGCAATGAACGAAATAGAAGGCACTTAAATACAGTACCAAACCGAGTCTGTTTTTATCTTATAATACAAACTTTACTGTGAGAATTTGGTCTAACCTTTTGTGGGCCATTCTTGCTGGAGAAGATTAGGCCTGAAACAAGCCAAAAGCTCTCCATGGAGGAGCTCTAAATCCTGAAGTTATTTGTTGAACCATTTGGGCTTCTAATGACGTTCATTGCGTGTTAAGTCAGAACTGGAACATGCCAAAGGCTCTGTATTGAGAAGCTCTAAAACTTGAAGCTATTTGTCGAACCATATTGGGTTTCTAATGTCTGACACTCATTGTGTGTTAAGTCAGCACCGAGAATATGTTAGAACTAAAATGGATCAGTGTGCTTTTTTATATTGATGAAGTATACTGCTAAATACGGAACACTTGTGGTGTTCCTATAAGATACTTTTTTTTTTTGAAATATGGAGCCTTTTGTTACTTCTATTTTTGGGCCAACACATGGGGAAGAAGCCTCTTCCATGTTGTGGTAGGTGCTATCAGTTCAGTTACCCTTTTATTAAAGAGTTTTATGGGTAAAGCTTGTTCACTAGCGGTGCCAGGGCTTGGGGAAGAAGTCATTTTAGTGGTGTGTCAGAGACGATATATATTCGCTTTGTCAGCATACCTCTTGCTCTCAGCTTTCCTTTGGAAATTGTATTACTGGTAATATTCCTGGTGTATGACTGACTGACTGACTGACTGACTCTTTTTATATATTATTACATGAAAAATGTAGCAAGCGGATCCCGGAAAAAGAAGAAGGCGAAGGTACTACTTTTTGGAACTTTTAACATATTTTGTGTGTGCTGAAATGTGTGCGCGTACCTGTGAAGCTGAAGGAGTTGCATTTCCGTTTCGTGTCACAGGTAGACGAGGAGCTCTCTGATGAATCCTATCAGGTAACTAGTAACTGACTCTTGTCGGCCTCTGCTCTAGAGGAAATTACATGTGTGACGCATAAGGCAGATGATGGGAAGGGCATCTGCTTGTCGCGTATCTGCCCCCAGTTTTATGTTTTGTGTGTGTGTTTGTTTGCTACATCAAGTTAGTGTGCCTCCCGACGTATGTACCTAATCGCAGTGGCATTACAGGATGACGACATGGGCGAGGAGGATGATGATGACAGCGACGACGACTGGGCCGGGTAAGGGGAGCGACAAGGAGTGCCCAGATCTGACATGCCGTGAAAAGGGCGGATCGGGGATGAGCGACCCTCCCTCCCTCACTGGCGTGCGTAGTAGAGCGAGTGTGTGTGCTCTTTTTAGCTGATCAATGTGAAATAATGCTTGTTTGTTGATGTACAAGTTGTTCTAGAGCATCTCAGGAATCCGATCCCGACCCACGCGGTTTGTAATAGGAGTAGAAATTGCGAGATATAATTCGCTAGACGTGTTTGTTTGTTGTGATAACAGGAGCAGAAATCGTTGTGAGGTTGTGCCCTTTTACTCGGTTTTGGGTGGGGATAAGGTTCAGCGATGCTTATGCTAGGCTCTGCTTGGCTGGCGGCATTGAGGAATAAGTTGCCAGTATGCATGGTGCATTGTTGGTCCGCGGCCTCCTCTTTTGTGCTACCATTGACATAATAAAATGTTCTTTCTGTGTGGAAGCTAGCCGCACGCTGGGTCACGTTTAGAGCAAGTATAATAAAATGACATAAACTGGGGTGTAAGGGTGACATATACGAGTGACATAAATGGGTTGTAAGAGTTGCCACGTCACGCGAACCAACCTGTGGTTGGATGATTAGAGGGACTGTGGTATCCCCACCTCATCAGGGTTAGGGTGAGTTGGATAAAAAGGAAGATAAAGAAGCCTTATGCCCAGCTGCAGTATGAGGGTCACGGAGATGTCCAAAGGTAATTGTGGCATGATCGTGGTGGACTTGCTCTTGTTATCCGTGACCATGTGTAGTAAAATAATCCATGAGGTGATATTGAAGTCGATCCACACAAATGTAAGATATCATCATCTCATCGTTGAGCCGGAAAAACAAGGAAGCGAGGGAGGTGTCGTAGAGGAGTGAACGCCATTGACGTCAAAATTAACATGGTTATAGCCGAGGTCGTAGTCTTGTTTAACATTGTCTCACTCTAGTAGCGGAGCCATGACTTGAAGGGGAACAAATTAGTAGGGAAGGAGCGAGAAATACCTAGTTGAAACACTTGTTAGGCGGAGCAAAAATTAAGGGGGGAGGGGAGGGGGGCATTTGCCCCCTGTTGGTCCACACTATGATCCACCACTGTCATAAGGAGTGGTGTCTTTCTAACAGCTTCGATTGCGTTGCTAATGCATGGATTAGAGGGTGACACCACGAGACTTTGATGGATGGAGCTTGTGATCATGCATGCATGGGTGAGGGGCGATCAACTTTTAGAGCGTGTGTAACTCACTGCATCTGTATTACATGGGTTCAGTTTGCGTTAGTAGTAGAGGAGCTGGTTAATTAGCTTTAGGCCATGAACTGACTAGACATGTTGTAATACTAGCTAGTAGGAGTGTTCGGAGTAGAGGTTGTTGTGAGACAATGTGCAGTTTTCATATGTTTGTGGATGCATGCCTGCCCTTGTTGTTGTCTGTTCTAACCCACAACCAATCACCACGTGTTCGATTGAGATCATGTCTATATTGTGATACGATGTAGAGTGGCTTTTCTGATTAGGGTTTTTGCCGAGCTTTTTATCCTAGCAGATGCTCCTAAAACTGCATGATGTACGGCCAAATTGCTCTTAACGGAAAGAACATGCCGTGTACGTGTGCATGGGACATGCCGTGTAGAGAAGACGGCAAGAAGGCGACTGTGCTGTTTAATCCAAGCTTATTTTTAGGCGTTGAGAAATAATAGACTGCAAAAAAATAATAGAGAAGATTTGGCTATGCTTTGACGCTTGTTGAATAGGAAGAGGAGCTTAGCATATTCCGTACTCCTGACTGCAAAATCCCACCGTTCGTGCATAGCTAGCTATATCAACCGGCAACTAGATACACTCTTTTCAAAACGTGATGAAAGCCGCCAATCATAGTTTGTTTTTCCTTTCTTTCTGTAGAGGGCACTTTTATTGCCTCATAAATAATGTCGTGCCAGCCTCTGCACGAATAGGATGCACACAGTCAGAACAAACACACACTTATACAAAGAAGAGTTGAACATCTTCCTATGTTAAATCCCTTCCTGCATATACATGTGTGTTTGTGCACGCAACTCAGTTTTTGGTACTTCTCAATAGTAGTACAATACTCGGCTACAAACTCATGTTGCAGCAATCCATAGTCAAACTCTCACCGTTGACTGCTGTCCTAAACGTGGATCCATTCAAGACGGATTGAGGGAGTTTGGCTAAATTAAAATAGATGATGAATCAATGAGGGAACTACTTATCGCACTCTATTGTACATTGCAGACGATTTATATAACATCCTGGCTTAATAAAAATGATAGACTACACATATCAAAACAAGGTGTACCTTATTTTTCAGGAGTCCATCCTTAAGGAACCTCAAAGTTAAGCGTGTTTGGCCTGGAAAAAAAATTAGAAGGTGTGACGGACTAGAAAGTTGTTCCCGAATGGGCACAGTGAGAACAAAGTGCACATGAAAAGACTAGTGTTGGTATGTGAGGTCAGTCTAGATCCCAGACAACGATCAGTAACCGACGGGTTTGGTCGAAGCGTTACAGATTACCTCTAGGGTGCGTGTTCACTGTGCCAAAGTCACACACCATGTCCCCTCAAAAGTTGCATGTGATGACCTCCATTAGCGCATGTTTTGTTACGGTGTAGTGTTTGCTCTGGCCCATTATCGCACACGTGTACCATCCCTTAACCGAGTGTTCAAGAAGACACGATGCGGTGATGCACATACGATGATCACGACGACCAGGTTAGTGAGGGGCTCACCTAGTCGAAATCCTCAAGCGACTGTGACACGATTTCGACCATCGGCGAAGTTGAGCTCCGAGGGGCTTCTGGGGTCCCGGGAGTTGTCTAGGCGTCGCGCGAGGGAGAATGATGAGGGTGGTGTCATCAACGAGGCGCGGGGGAGTCCTAGCTGCCGGAATTTTGTTGGCCGGAGAGGAGGTGGGTGGTGGGTGCTCAGCATCGCATCCTGGCGGCGATGTAGAGCGGTGGCAGTGGCTTTTTGCAGAGGGCGGCGCTGGCTACTTGTTGGGCGGGTTAGTGTTGCTGGCCGTGCATGGGAGAATGCGAGTGTGCATGATCATTCGCGGCGTGGCCATGGTGGGGGTGCGGGCTTCACGTGGCGGGAGGTTGATGACGGGCAGGTGGAGTCGGACAGTCAGCGTCTCAGCGGGAGGGGAGGGCTACTCTTGGCCGTTGGCTGGACTTTGGCATGCTTCGCTCTAGCTGGACCGGGCCTTAAGTTAGGTTAGTTTTCTCTTGTCTATTGCGTTTTTTTCCTTTTAGAATTTTGATTTGGTCCAAAAATCAAATATGCTCCAAATCATTTAGTAAAAAAACTCAATGGACTTAGGGGAAATAATTTCTAACAAAAATATTAACATAAAAATATGTGACCCAAAATTGGGATATTATAAATATTCCCTGAAAAAACTATTCTAGTGTTTAGTTAAATTCCAAAATTAGTTTAGGGCTCCAAATACAGTTAATTCAAGTTACGGTAGTACTTTCTGGCTAGGCTCAATCAACTACAAAACAAAATTTGAAGTTTTGGGATGTGACATGGATTGAAAATTTTCATCCACCATAGATGCTATCTCTTGCTCCCTCGCTAAATTTTTTCTTTCTAAAACAGAGGGTCCCTCGCTAGTCTTTCCTTTGACATTGAGAAAGGAGGACGGGGAGGCCCGGCCTAGCCCGGCCCCTCGCATGCAGCCCTTCATTCCTTCACTGGAGGGAGGTGTGTGGCAGGGCTGCTCATCCCTGATAATTAGATACTCTCTCCGTCCCATAATATAAGAACGTTTTTGATACTATACGAGTGTCAAAACGTTCTTATATTAACGTTTTTGATATTACACTAGTGTCAAAAAACGTTTTTAACACTACACTAGTGTCAATAACGTTCTTATATTATGGGACGGAGGAAGTAGATTATAACAGGCCGCCGCCGCAGCACTAACATTAGTAACTAAATCTCCCTCGGACCAGCTCCTCGCTGATGGCTTCCCTGGTGTCCAAGCTCCTCGCCGCACTGGCGGCTGGCAGTAAGACGTGTGGTAAAAGTGGCACCCCCGGTTTCAATCCAATAGTTTTCTCTCTTTGTACAATGTTTCGTCACATGCTTCATATGTTTTATTGTTTTCAAAATATAATCGGAAGCATTCTTAAGTTTGTTTTTGCAATAGTTTCAGTTTTTAGCATCTATTTATACATCTATTTTATTAAGGTTCCCGTCTCCCAGTTCATATTTTTTTTTTTAAGTTTTTGAAATGGAGACAAACGCTTTGCCTTATTATATTAATTAAGGTGTCTTACAGCATAACGAAGGCACAAATGCCATACAAACGGGACTACTCTTGCGGCTCGAAGGATCTCAAGTGCTTAGCACCAGCCAAGCCCGAGAGGGAAGCCTCCAGGGAATGCATGGAGGAGATACCACAGGAGGCACGAGCATTGCTCCGATTACAATATTTCCCCCGAAGTGACCAAGAGAAAGGGCCGCCAAAGTTGCTCATACATCATTCATTCATCGTGTTCCAAGTCTCCACAAGAAGAAGCAGAACAAGTAGCCGCGATGACCCATCTGGCTGTTCAGGATGACTCCGTCGAGTCCAAGGAATCCCTGTGGGCCCTGTACGAGTACTGGTGCAAGCATCACGGCATATCGCGTGACCCCGCTGAGATGCGCCGCCGCTTCAGGACGTTCAGCAGGACGGCGAGGCGTGTGCACCAGATCAACAGTTCTGATGCGACCATCTTCATGTTCATGCTGGACAAGTTTGCGGACCGCACCTTGAAGGAGTTGTCCTGGAGGAGGAGGTTCTCCGCGCATGGAAGTTAAGAAGTTGTACCGTGCGTCGGCGTTTATTTTGTGATGTATCGACTTCAACTCTTTAAACATTTATCATTTAGTAGCTTCAATAATAAAAGCAAGCAATGTTTTCCTTTTTATGCAAAGTTGATCGGTCAGCTTGGCAGACGACAGTTTCAGTTTTTCTTGTCTTCGGGTAAAGAATAGATACTTCAGATTTCATATCACGAGTATTTGAGCTCAAGATGAGTAGAACGGCACATACTATTTTAATACTCCCTCCATTCCAAAATAGATGACTCAACTTTATACTAACTTTAGTATTAGACAGAAGAAAGCTCTACTGTTTCATTTTTTGAAGCCTGTATCATAGAACAGTTGTTCTAGGTATATTTTCCATTAATAAAAGTAAATATGTACAAGCAAAACCAACAAGCCTAAGTAACTCTAACCAATACTCCCAGTTTTCTCTAACATGAGTAAAAAAAATAATGACTGAGCTTAGAATCTATCCAGAGGAGAAGGGAGTCTAGAAGTTTTGCCTGAATAGCATGAGATCCTGTTTTAGATTGTACTTCCAGCTCCTTATGCTTGATCTTTCCTGCTTGAAGATAAACTCCTTTTCTTTGCATCCAAATATTCCAGCTCCCCATAATTATTATGTCCATAGCAATTCCTTTTGGTAATTCTTGGTGGAGGAGGAGGACCTCATCATAGACGGAAATACCTCTCTTCTTTGTGGGGCAAATTTCAGCCCAACATTGTTGAGCAAATGTGCAGTCCCAAAGTAGATGGGTAAAGCTCTCCTCACTGTTTTCACTGCAGAGGACACAATTGTATGAGGGCATGAGGAAGGATTTTCTTTCTGTTCAGACTTCTGGTGCTCACTCTGTCATCCATGGCCAGCCAAAAGAAAATCTTGTGACTTATTCTACTGGCACATTTTTAGAGTATTTAACCAAAAACTACCACAATTCATGAAATCATGCCAAAAAACTATCACTTTACGTTTTTGTGCGGAAAACTACCATTTTTGTCCTAATTCTTGGCAAAAAACAACCAAATGTGAAAAATGCCTGATTTACCTTTCGTAAACGCCTTTCTGACATGCTGCGCCCACAAGTCAGCTTGACCGTTAACGGGAGGCCAACGGCGGGGGCTAGCTAGCCAGCTCGAGCGGAGGCCAGCGCACGGCGCATCGACCTGCCTGCCGAGCGGCGCGGCAGCACGACCGTCCTGCTTGTCGGTGCGGCCTGCCTGCTCGCCCGGCGGTGCGGCCTGCCTGCTTGACGGCGCGGTGGCCTGCTCGCCGACGCTGCCGTTGCCCTACCCACATGTGGTCGTATCACTGTCTGGACTGCGTACGCGGTCGTCCGAACAGAGGTCGTGCGTGAGCAGTCGCCGCTGGCAGAGCCCGCGGCGGGCGTGCGTGCATGCGAAGCCGCGGCTGGCTGGTCACCGCGCGTGTGCGCGTGCGCAGCGCAGCTGCTACTAGCTGGCCGTGGCTGGCAGGCCATGTGCATGCGTGCGTGCGCAGCGCAGCCGCCGTTGGCTGGCCGCCTCGTGCGTGCGAGCCCGCGCAGCCGCTGCTGGCTGGCCACGGCGTGCGTGCGCAGCGCAACCACTGACAACTTGGCGGCTGCGCGTGCTCGACCCGGAGGTGGTCGCCTCGTTCCCCGCCATGACCTACGCCGAGGCGAGGGCGCTTCGGGAGAAGGAAGCGGGAGGCAAGGGCGACGATGACACGGCCGTGCTCGAGTGCGCCATCTGCCGCAGCGAGTTCGGGGACGGGGACCAGCTCCGGCTCCTCCCCAAGTGCAGCCAAGCCTTCCACTCGGACTGCATCAGGGTGTGGCTCGCCGGCCACGTCGCCTGCCACAAGACGCACATAACCTGTTCGATGTAATGCTCATGAGGGTGGACAGAGGTGGAAGAAGAGGATTGACGTGTTGGCCCTATCTGTAATAACGGTCAAAGTTAACGGTCAACCTGACTTGTGGGCCCAGCATGTCAGAAAGGCGTTTAGAAGAGGTAAATCGGGCACTTTTTACATTTGGTAGTTTTTTGCCACGGATTAGGACAAAAGTGGTAGTTTTCCACACAAAAACGTAAAGTGGTAGTTTCTGGGTATGGTTTCATGAATTGTGGTAGTTTTTGATTAAATACTCCACATTTTCATAACCACTTGAAGATGCAATAACCGAAAGCTCTACTGTTATCTTAGAAAACAACTAGCAGATGACTCGCGCATTCGCACCACTAGATTTTTTTTATCTTGCTCATGTTTTTACATATTTACTATGTTCGCATTTACGCGTTGGTTTACTTATAAGATATACATTTGAAATTGCCGATAATGGTGTATCAAAATTCCATGATGCTACCAGCAAAAAAAAAAATCCATCATGCTGAACTTGTTTTGGTATTGACTTTAGTGTGTCACAATGAAAATCCAAAGGTCCATAGCCTGCCATGCGAATCATAACCTGCCAATATACATCATTCTCTTATAGAATCCTCCCCCGTTTTGCTCATATTTTCATAGTTATTTTGATAATTTTCGTCAAAGGATTAAATCGACTGAGGTGACATGTACTAAAGTTTATTTTTCTCTGCCTTTACACATTGCAATCACTTGTCCATACACAGTAAGATTAATTCATGGCTTGCTTACTCTTGTCATAACTTGTTCTTTTTATTGTTAGCTATAGTGGTAACTTGTATCTTTTGCTAAATTTATACTGTATGATTTATCGCTGACGACGACGATAGCGATGACGGTTGGGCCGAGAAGTGACAGATCGTGTCGAGGGGCGACAAGGTCCAGATCTGGCATGCCGTGAAGAGGATGGACCGGGGACGACCCTCCCTAGCCCTGTATTTCATTGCAGAACGACACACAGCCTGTGTTTGCTCTTTGCTGAGTAGTGAGCAGTGGCCATTGTTGTGGACGTAGAAAGCTTTTAGAGCGTGTGTAATAGCTCTCATGTGTGTGTATCATATGGATTCAGTTTGTGTTGGTGGTGGAAGGAGCTGGTTATCGTTCGGCCATTGATTTGCTAGACGTGTTGTAATAATAGGAGCAGAAACTGTGATTATTCCAAGCTTGGTTGTGTTAGGTGTTGAAGAAGAAACTGAATTCGGCTATGATGCTTGTTGGACAGGCTCACGTGCAACGAAGAGATGACACAGACAATCGATAATAGGAAGATGCGCTTTCTATTGCCAAGAATCAAGCAAGCATGGCATCCTCTTTTTTGCAGAATTCTCTCTTTGACAAATACACATCGGCAACTAGATACACTCGTTCCAAAAAGAAAAAGAAAAAAAAAAGGATATAATACATTATATAGGAATATTTGAGCAGGGCAGCATGTGATGCCGGATACAAAACGTGTGATGAATGTGCCTGCCACTCGAGAGAGAATCAATTGCAATTGCATCTTCTTCTTTTTGAGGCACAATTTTCCGAGGTGCTTTTGTTCCTGGCTCTTGCCTGTATAGATATTAGCATCGTCCATGTAGCATGCCCGATGCCACCACTAGATCTAGATGATTCACCCGTTTCAAGAATCTGATAAAGAGCCATGGAGGAATATTATTACTAGTAGAGTGGAATAGACTCTTGGTGCGCGACTTGACCCACCTTCTCCGCTACCTTGCGTCGCCCACCCTATTTGTGCGCGCAATGTTCTCTTTCGTTTTTTGGAAGAAATGGCGAGCATGAAACTGACACGCCACGCCAGGTGACCTTGGCAAGCGGCCGCTCTATCCCGCTCTTTGGCGAGTGTGAGGGCCTCCTCTTCCTCCTCCGTCTGTCGCTTCAATGACCGGGAGGGAGCGGAGGCCCCAAGGTTTTAGGTCGAGTAGTGATAGACTTAAAATAAATGTAAGGTTGTCTCTGTTTGATGGTGGCGAGACGACCGTGCTGTCGGCAGGGAATAGTACATCTTTCTGCCTCGCACTTGTTTCAGAATGTTTCTTCATGTCCGCGGGGAATAGTGTCTTTCTGCATGGAAGATGGTATGTCCCCACATTTGATTCTTTGGGCTGGGCATTTTCCTTTGCAGGTTTGTCATGGTTGGCGCGCTGTCCTTTTCTATGTATATTTGTGACACTCGACAGATGAATGAACATATGAGCTGTTTCTCTCCTGTTATTCCTTCTTTCACTGACGAAATTGGCAAGCGCGAGAAATCCCGACGAGCATAGAGCTACTCCTCGAACAGCAGCGGCAGCGTCACCTTCACAGCGTTCGGATGGTGCCCAGTTATTCCTGGTGGCGCCGGCGAGTCGTTCGACTACCCGGGACAGCTGGTGGCCGGTGTACGTGATGTCTCCATGGCAAGAATTGGTGCCAGTTTGGGGTTGACTCCATGGTCGAGAACTTCAGATCGGCGGCGGTGCACGCATGGCAACGATGGCGAGCGGCGCCAAGAGGCTATGGCGCACTGGGAGGTGAGGAAGGGACGAGAGGGGAAGCGCGTGGACATGATGGTTCACATGGGGGCTGCCGGTGGCCACGACAACGAGGAATGGCGGCGGCGGTGACTATGTTTTCTCGGTCTGACCGAGCGGCTCGGTTAAAGACCGGATCGGACCAACATTTTCTCAGGCTGGAAATTGCAGCCCGGACCGACCAGTTTTCCCACCGGTACTGGCCCGTGCGGTCCAGTCCTTAACGGGTCACGAGCAGGCCGAAAAGCTTGCTCGTGCCGTCCACCCTGAACTGAAATAGGAGTACAGCGCGCCTGTGTCCACCCGCATCCTGTAATAGGACTAGAAATTGTGAGATGATTTACTAGACGTGTTTGTTGTACGAACAGGAGTAGAAATCATTGTGAGATACTGTACGTATGTGCTTGTGGAGGCTACTCAGCATGCGTGCGCATGTTGTTGGTTTCTCTAATTAATTAACCGACAAAAAAATATCAGTTTGTTAGATTGAAATCGGCATCCCTATCAGCAGTGCGTTCATTCTGATGTACTGGAGTGGTGTGTTGCCCAAGTTTGTGTGCCTAGAATACAAAACTGCCTGCTGCTGAAGTGTCCCTGGATCTGGTATGGCCAAAACAAGCAAGTGCCACCCCTAAAAAAAAACAACAACAAGCAAGTGCCCAACTTTCTGTGCCTAGAATATAAACGTGTCCATACTTAACGCTTGTTTTTTTTGACATAGTACAACACAAGTGCTTATATACACGCGCATACACTCATCCCTAGAAACGCACACACGCACACCCTACTTTTATGGGCATCTTCGAAAGACTGAGCCGGCATTATCATCTTGAAATTTACAAAGTCACCGTAGGCACGTCGTCGTCGACGGGAATGTCTCATCCCACTGAATGCGCATCGCCAGAAATCTTGAAACAATTCCAGGAATAAATATGAGCATCAGGATTTGAACCTTGATGGGCTGGGGATACCAAAGTCCCTCTAACCATCCAACCACAGGTTGGTTCGCCATACTTAACGCTTGTTGCTAGGTAAAATTGATTGGCAGCCTTGTACAACTCTTTATTTGAAATATATTCAGGTGGGGAGTCTCCCCCCCTCCCGCGACAGTTTCAAAAAAAAAAAAGATTGACAGCATTGCTAAAGCTTATCAGCATAAGTTTATCGCTAAAGCATCTAGACATAAGCATCGCTAAAGCTTATCAGCATAAGTTTATCGCTAAAGCATCTAGACATAAGCATCGCCTAAAGCTTATCAGCATAAGCTTATCGCTAAAGCATCTAGACATAAGCTTATCGCTAAAGTTTACGCTTTAGCGATGCTTAAGCTACGAACAAGCTTATGCTAGTTTTGTGTGCTAACGTGTCCATGCTTATGCATGCTAGGCTGCTTGGATGCCATGATAAGCTTTAGTATATGTTCGCATTGTCCTCGTCCTTGTCCAACGTCGGGACTAGATTTTATTGGTTCAACCGTTTCAAGAATCTGCTCACTATACAAGCCATGGAGGAATATATCATCGGTATGGTACACTGTGGACCGCAACCTCATCTTTTGTGCTGCCTTCTGCCTGCCCGCCTTCTTTGTGCTTGCAATGTTCTTTCTGTGTGTGCAGATTGCGAGCGTAAAACTGGCGCACACCATGCCAGGGCACATTTAGAGCGAGTATAGTGAATCGGTGTACACAAGGCTACAAGAGTTGCCACGTCACATTTATAGTGAGTTGAAGAAGAAAGAAGGTAAACGGGCCTTGTACCAACTGCAGCATGAGTTTCAAGAAGCTTTGTGAGAAGTAGGACAAGCATTAATGGCTTAGTATGTACCCCCATCTTTTTTATTCACTCTACATACTAGCTTTGTCTGAAGTTAAACTTGATAAACTTTGGTACAAGTTTAAGGGGAAAAAACTAGTGACATCTACATTACCAAATGAAATACCATTAGATTCCTCGCCCAAATCTCGCCTCTCTCCTCATCGACTTTGGAGTCAGAATTCCCTTTTGAGCCTACCAAATCCTAGAAGGTGGTGCAGGGAATTCAACGGTGATTCATGAGGTGATATTGCAGTCGATCCACACAATGTATGATATCCCCTTCTCATTGCTGAGCTGGATAGCCAAGGCGGCGAGGGATTTGGTGCAGATGATTTGACACCATTGACATCAAAAGTAACATAGTTATAGTCAAGGTTGTAGTCTTGCTTGGCAGCGTCTCACTCCAGTGGTGGAGCTTGAACAAAATTTAAGAGGGAGCGATGACTTGAAGGGGAACAAATTAGTAGGGAAGAAACAAAAAATCTCTAGTTGAAACACTAGTTAAGCCTAAAATGTAGCATTCTCCCTCGATGAATGAAAAAATAGGGGGGGGGGGGGTGGCCCCTATAGGTCATCACTAAGCTTCGCCACTGTCCCACTCCATGTCGATGAACCAATTTGTCACATTGCTAAGATGAATAGCCAAGGCAGCGAGGAAGGTCCTGCAGATGAGTTGACGCGGTTGACATCAAAACTAAGATGGTCATAGTCGAGGTCCCAATTTTTCTTGACCGTGTCGCATTCAACAACGGCGAAACCATTTGTCCCATCACCGTCGGTGGATGCATGTGATGATGAATCAGTTCCAGCCCTTGCGTTATAAAGGCCCTAGTGCGAGTGAGATACAATCGACATATGTACTAAGAGAGTAACACAAATACTTTTACCGGTATATATCGCATATCATGAAAATATGACGACATAACATAAAAATATACTTTTAGTTAGCAAATAAAGTCTTAATACATCATGTATATATAATTATATGATGCAAATGATGATTATAAGATACATATACTCAACCATAGACAACTACTAAATAAATACAATTGGTGAAGTG
>NC_041393.1:769182984-769199098 GCF_002162155.2 Triticum dicoccoides | reverse complement strand
GGCAAATGCCCCCTGTCCAATCCATAATAGTGTTGCCGTTATGTTCTGCAAATCATTTTTTCTGTAATTTATTCAGATACGTACGTGTACTGGACCCTTATTTGACAAGCTTGCTACCATTAGCCGTGTATTTGGGGAAGACGAAGGGCGAGGCGAAAAAGATGACGCCTCTTCGGTTGTTGAAGAGAGGTCATCCAGAATAGTCATGTTACCTTGAATATCTTCTTGTTCAATCATAGTTTTTTTTTTCCTTTTTGTTGTTGTTCTAGATTGATTATGTTTGAATTGACTCATAAATAATGTTGTATCAAGAGAACACAAGCATCACCCCGAAAAAAGGGACCCTGATAAGTACATGACATGTGGTACGAGCATATAGCAACTCCGAACATTTTTTTATGCCAAGTTTACTAATGTGGGGATGGCAACTTTCGTGCTTTAGTTTATTTTTGGCAGAAACTTACCGTATGTTGCTGGAATTTTCCATCCTTGCGTGACTGAAATTGCCGTCGAAAACACATTAGGGCTGGAGTGCCACACACCGGACGTGTGACACTTATCATTTGAAAAGAAAAAAGAGAACACATGCATCGTCATGAATACACACATGGCCTCTACACGATAGGATGCACACAGCCAACACAAAATCACACATACACACAAAAAAGAGTGTTTTTTTTTTTTGCTCGCTGTTGCTGAGCGTTGCTTTTATTTTGGATTTCGCTTTGGCTCCTTGCAGCAGCGGAGATTGAAGCCGGTCATTATTATTATTTAATAATTACTTTTGCACGTGTGGACCGAAACAAAAGGAATAGCTTTGTGCCGTGTAACTCTCTCGTTCGTAGCTACTGCTCCTAGATTAGGTGAGAAATGGAGGAGGAATATTCCTGAGACATTGCCGCGTACTCATTCGAGGCTCCGTGGAGAGCAGAGGAGAATTCATGTGCGGCTTTGGGAATTCGGCGGTAGTTTGCCGAATTGCGCGGGAGAGGCAGCAAGAGCATGTGGACGGAGACGGCATCTGTGTGCGTGTGCGTGGGACACATAAATCAACCACACAACACAAGGATATGCCACTGCAAATGGCATATGCTTGATTTAGTTGCTTGTTGGATTGCTATTGGTTCGCGTGCCAACAAAAAAGCAGAAGAGAAGAACAAGAATGAAGACAAGATCGAGGAGCTACTGTTGTTATCGCGGAGATGAGATGATTTTGTGTGTCAAAATTGCAGAGAGAGTATCTATTGGCATCTTATTATTTAGGAGCATTTTTTTCTACAATTTCCGGAGGTGTATTATTCCGGGCTCTCAATTGGTCGCGTTGTCCACAAATAGTACAACATCAGTGCTCAAAATATGGAATTTCTAATCTTTTTCAAACCTTTGGTTTTGTTACATTTTTGTTCAGAGCTCCTTCGATGTCATATATCGCCACAATTTTTTTCCGTAAACCCAGAGGAACTTGAGCATTGTTGGTATACCACTTCTTTGTTCCAATTTTACTGTTCACATGGAAGCAGTAGATGAACTCAGGAACAGAAACCTGGGATGAGCATCTCTTTTTCATTCGGCTAGCACGTGTCACACAAAACAATGGTATCTTTTTCCCTTTCTCCCCTATGCTCTCATTCGTTTGTGGGAGAATATTTATTCCTCTTGCCTATATATTTGTATCGTCCTTTGGTGGGACAGGACGTCGCATGGCACAAGGTGGGATGGTTTTTTTTTCTCTTTGAAATAATATATCTTCTTCTTTGTTTGCGAGAAGGTCTAAGGCAATATGTTAAGAATCAGAAGATCTTACAAACACAATACAAAAAACAAAAATTATAATTAAAGTTTTAAGGGTGTCAATCTTTTTCCCCCGCATCCATCAGCGGCGCGCCATGATCAAAGCTTGGTGCGTCTCTGGGCCTCTACCTTTGCTGGAGCGAACTTTTTGAGACACATGAGGTCGTAGAAGCAACGGTGGGGAAGTTATCAATGAAGATCCGTGGATGCCGGCGGCCGCGATCTGCAAAGAAAATTGCCGCCTCAAAGAAGAGAACGCAACAAGGGTGTGTAGAAACTCCAAGGATACACACAAGCTTTCTCACCAATAAAATGTACCAAGGAGGCGGGAAAGCATCTGGACTGGAGGATACACACAAGAAGAGGATAAGTTGATTTGCAAAACGGGGATGAAATTGGACAAGACCCCAAGAGCGGTGCCGGCATGAAGCGATGATGATTTGTGAGTGCCCAACGTTTAAGAAACAATATGCCGCACAAAAGAAGGGTGGGGGGCCGCCGACCGTCGTTGAGCCAAGTGAAGGTGAGGAGCGGCCTAGGGGGAAAACCAACTCGAAGGCCGACGACAAGCGTGAAGCTTCGACACTCGCCCACCAAAAGCTTTGAAGGCGTTCATCACCCAAATTGATGTGAGGGAGGAGAGGAATCACAAAGAAAAGAGGAGCAAATGAAGACTTACTTTGACATCCAAAAGAAGAAACTAGAGATCGAGGAGAGGTATGCCAAGGCAAAAGCTGATGAGTTGAAACTCGCACGGATCTCGAAAGAAGTGGAGATCATGACGATGGACTTAAGCAAGGTGTCCGAAGAAAAAGAGTTTGGTTCGAGCAAAAGCAAAAGGAGATCCTCGAGATTGATGGATGAACTATGGCGGAGATATAAATTTTTTATGCCGGCATAGAAAAAGATCTACCATCGAGATGCACGATCTATGCCCGAGAGAGGAGATTCTTTTGTGTGCTAGCATGTATATCGGCTGCTAGCTGGTATGCCGGCATGACTATGACCAAGAGAGGCCACTTTTGGCGTGTTGGCATGTATGCTAGCCGCTAGCATCTATGTCGAGATGAAGTATGGCCAGGAGAGGCAACCTTTTTCCATGCTGGCACCTACGTCGGCGGAAATATGGCCAAGAATTCTGTATTGTTTGTGTAAAATATGTTTTATTTGAAAAAAATGCGGCCATGCAGACTAAATGGGTCGGTCGATTGGGCGCACCACCTGATTTGGGCGGACAAGGCCGGGGCGCCGTGCTTCAAGCCGACCCAAACGGATAAAGTGTAGACCAAATCCGTAGATAGGCCGGTTTGCACGTTTTTGTTTTTGTCACGAGCTACCAGAAAGTTTCTGATTTACACATCATTGCAACTTCACGAACAATTTACCGACGAGTTTGGAGCACTCCGAATACCCTCTCCACATCCTTCCTAGCTGCTTCCTGCACTGCTGCATAGTGGCTTTGTTTGTTGTCGTGTGGTTCGGATATAGCCTTCACAAACACCAACCACTGAGAATAGATGACATTGGCAAGATAGTATCACATGTTGTAGTCACGGTCGTTGGCAGTGTAGTTGCACGGCACTGATTCCCCGTTACAAAGCCTATTGAACACGGGAGATCGTTAAAACACGTTGATGTTGTTGTGAGAACCCGACATTTCAAAGGAAGCACGTAAAATCCATAAGTCATGTGATGCCACCACTTCGAGTATGATGGTGGCCTCTTTGGTGTAACCCTGATACATTCCCTGCAAACCTTTGGGGCGGTTCTTTCATTGTCAATGCAGGCAGTCGATTGATCCGATCATTCCTGGAAACCCTCTGGCCTCTCCAATAGCCAACAACTTTTATGTGTTCCGCTCATTTGGTTCTCCCAGATACTTTGCTCCAAACACTTGCACCATGGTGCAGGCAAACTTGATAGTAGTATTTAGGCATGTGCTCTCCCCCATCTAGACCATCTCACAAACGTCATCTGCTGCAGTACCAAGTGTACGCATTCTCAGAGAAGCCGTGCATTTCTGCTTAGCACAGAAAGAAAGTTGCCGGCAACAATCCCTTTTGAGGTTGAAGTAGTCATCATGTGCTCCACAATGCGCAAAAGCAATGGTTCTCGAATCCAAAAAGGCGAGAAACCCTATCCCGATTGACCACTCCTCTGCCTTTGATTGAGCCCTTGAAGTTGAGGATATGCTCCTCCTACCGGTCCATCTCCTCTTGCATGCTCATGAACATGATCATGTCCACTTCTTCGTCCAAATCCGACAAATGAAAGAAGTCATCTTGAACAATTTGATCAAGCTTTGTCGGTCCATACTCCTCATCCGACGAAGCATCAGAACTCATCGTTTTGCCTACAAATAAATTACAAATAACTGGATCGGACAACGTGTCGAACAGATACAGCTCAAGGGCAACCCGAGAGTTGCCAGACATACTACGGGGGCGTCCCCGGCGGTTAGCACAGGGGAGACGACTGATGTACCGGTGCTGGCGACGCAGAGGCTTGGAACAGCTGCGGAGCAAGGGTGGTGGCGGAGTTGCGAGCTGTCCGTCATGGAGGAGGAAGAAGCGAGGAGAGAGCAAATGGATCCGGTTGGTTGACGGGGAGGGGGGGGGGTGAAATTGTTGCCATTTGTGGTGGGGTAGGCCTGTTGGGGCTGACATGGCGGACGCGCCCGTATCTGCTGTACATTTGGGCTGGATTTGAGGGGGTGCCGGTCAGGCCGGCCGTTTGAGGTGCCCGGTTGTAATGCTGTTATGCTAGCAATGTGCTCGTGAGTGGCAACTGATTCAAAGCAGAATAATACATGTTGACAAACTTGAACCCGGGTGGGTTGGGTACTACTGTTCTCCTAATCATTCAACCACAAGTTGATTCGCATTTTGGAGACAACCTCAATAACCATTTGTTGGGATCTTCTTTTGAAGAATAATTTCATGGTGGAGATGCTGTTTAGGCCAACTCCACCGCGCGGCCCCAAACGGACGTCCGTTTTTCCCGGATTCTGTCCTTTTGGGTGGGGCAATGGGGTCGTGTCCGGGCATTTTCTGGTATGCGGTGGCCGTGCGCCCAACGCGCGGACGCATCCTGTGTGCGTACATTTTTCTTTGCAAGCCCTTGACTTTTTTTTCATCATTCATATTTGGTACATGGGAATACATCACCAAATTTTGACAAGAAAAGCAAGCCCAAAGAAAACAAGAACCACAAGAGTACATTTCAGAAGATATCAAACTTTCATAACTGCTCTTGTAAGTTGGATTAGTGCCTTCTCGATGCACTCATTGTTGATCTGCGAAGGAGGCTCGATCTTGCGTTCTTCTTTCTTCTTCGAGTCTAAAGAAGTCGATGTTGCTTGCTCACACTTATTCTCGTGTCTAACTTCTAATCTAGCAACAAGTGCACTTGTCTCATCAGCATCTATGCTAGCTAAAAGTGCACGAACATCTACTAAATTGCGCTCTATCAATATATCGATGTACTCTTTTTCCCAATACCAAAACTTACATCCATGCTACACAATAAAATTTGATGTTAGCACAACTAGTCAAATATAGAGCACAAATCGAAGCTACAAAGAACACATACCCCATCGTTAAACACTTGATGAACACCCATCCGGGGTGTTCCGGCGTTGTAGACACGCGGTGCAAGACCTTCTTTGGGCAGTGGTCGCACTTAATGAGTGGCAACGGTGCGCCGACGAGCTTTTGGGCTAGCACCGAGCCCGACCGACTACAACTCGTGTATCTGCTGGTGGACCATCAAGACCGACCGGATCCGCCCCAAATCCGACCGGCGGGTGCGCAAACCAGGTGGACGTGGTTGGGCAACTCGGGGGCGCCGAGGGGAAGGGGCTGGGCGAGCGCGCGTCCGAGTTGCACGACTGCAATGGCAGCAGCGGTGGCGAGGGGAAGAGTGGAGGTGGTGTGGCCGGAGGGAGGGAGAGGGATAGAAATAGGCGTCCCTGTGCCACCGACGGGCGGGCCAGGGGAGGACACGCGCAGACGGCCCGCGTGTCCCCGTGCTACCAGTTTTATCCCAAAAGCGGTGCAAACTTGGGTCCGGGATGGGTCGAAAACGGACATAAAACGGACAAAAGTCCGCTTACGCCCGTGTGCTTGGCCGTCTGGTTTGTCCGTTTTACTTTAAACGGACGACGCGCGGACAGTATGGGGTCGTGCGGTGGAGTTGGCCTTACGTGCACTTGAAAGGAGCGAGCGAGGGACGGTGCCAAATGGACGAGAGACGGACGGATGGGATGGATGGATAGGCCGGTGCACGTCTTGGGTGTCCGTCCATGGACCAAGGCATATTCCGTGGGATATTTGTTCACTTGGGACCCCCATTCCATTCCATTCCATTCAACTCAATCCAACCAACTTGGAACGCACAACCCAAAATCAGAGTCAGAGGAGGGGGCCGGGTCCGGGTCTGGGTCTGGTCAGAGGTGGCCCTCAGAGGTCCTCCCCTCCCCGGTAGGGCAGCGTCGCAGCGACGGCGCCGCCGCCGTCGCCCTCCCTCCCGGATTCCCTTCAAACCGGGACCTGGCCGCCGCCCCCAAATCCCTTCCCTTCCCCTTCAAATTTGGCCGCCTATTTTTATCTCCTCCCCTCCCCAGATTGCTGTATATCCCACACCGCAAGAAGAAGAGACGGATTCCCCTGCAGATTCATCCCCTTCCTTCCTTGCCTCCACCGCTCCCTCCCTGGTACGTAGCTTCATCCTCCTCCCTCTTTCCCCCACCACCGCATCCTTGTGCTTTGGTTTGGATTGGATCCCTTCTCCTCGCAGGAATCAGCCGAATCCCCTCCCGGCGTTTTCCACGGTTTCGATTTGGTTTCCGGCGCCGGCGCCCCTTCCCCAACCTCGCCGCTGCTCGAATCCACCACTTCCGCTCCCCGGAAGAAATTTGCCTTATTCTTCTACTTCTTCCTCCTCCAGCTTTCCTGGAAAGGAAAAAGATCAAGATTTCCCCTCCCCTGTTCCAGCTTGTCCAGCAATGGCGGAGCAAGGAAAAGCGAAAGCGCGTTTCTTTCTTTCTTTTCCCCTTTCCCTTTCCCCCAATCCCTCCGAGCAACCTTGACGCCAGCGCGGGCCGCGTACGCACGCAAATCTATCCATCGCTGTCACCAGTCACGCCCCAACCGCCCACCGTCCCCTCTTCCATCCCGTTCAACAAAAATAAAAAAGATAGCTTCACTTCTGTTTTGCGACCCATCCTCCTTGTGCCCGTGGATGCCACGAGGCAGACCACTCAGATTACACCTTTTTGTTTCACGATTTCGTCAGATTTATATTACAAATCAAGAGGCTCACCTGCAATTGTTTCTCTCTTGTCAAATTAATTATTGGCTGCTGCAGGAGCAAGGAAGCAGGCGGGCACCGGCTGCCGTCCACGGGGCTCGGCTGTCAACCCACCCCACCTTGGCAGCCACCCCACAATTCCGCCGCCCCCAGCTTCTCCGGCCACCCACAGCCAGGAGACCAACCAGGTAAGCAGCAACCAACAAATTCCCAATCTTTTTCTTATATTACACCACATGTGTTGTTGACCTTGACAAGGACGTGTAGCTGTGTAGGACACACACGGTCCGGGTTTGTTGGCCGAGCTGGGGCACACAAATCTCGTGGCACACATGTTTTCTCCTCCCCTGTTTTCAGCGCTTGAATTTAATCCAGTTCAATTCAACTCGATTTACGCCAGCCGCCTGCGTGCCAGGACCAACAGCTCAATCTCATTCTCTGTCATTGCCTTTTCTTCTTCTTCTTATATGATGACTCAGGGCAGCAGGGGAAGGAAGGACAAGCAGATAACAGACGCCAGCTCCTCCTCCTCCTCCTCCTCCTCATTGGCAGAATCTGATTGATTGATTGATTTCTGAGAGGCACCAAAAGGGACATGGCATCCTTCCACCGGCCCCTCTCCGCCATGGCGGTCGCCGCCTTCGCCGCCGTCTCCTCCATCGAGCTGCCCGACAAACTCTCCCACCACCACAGGCTCCCCGACGATGTCGTGTCGCTTCCCGCCAGCAAACCAGAGGCCAACACAGCCCCTTCAGCCCCGCCGCTGTCCGGTCTGCAGTTCATGCCGCGGAATCTCCAGGCTTTCGATCCGGCCAAGGCGCCCGTCGCGTCCCTGCCGGTCATCCAGACGGTGTACCAGTACGCCAAGTTTGCCAAGACCTCGTCGGAACAAGAGGCGGCGTTACCGGCCATCCCTTCCTCCTCGTCGGATGCTCTGTACCGCTGGCATCTGCCGGACCCGAGGGCGTGCAGCGGCTCGCATAACAGGTCCCAGACGGTGGTTGTTCTGCTCGGGTGGCTTGGCTCGAAGCAGAAGCACCTGAAGAGATACGCCGATTGGTACACCTCCAGGGGTTTCCATGCCGTCACCTTCACCCTCCCCATGTCCGACATCGTCAGCTATAATGTCGGAGGGAAGGCTGAGAAGAACGTGGAGATGCTCTCTGAACATCTTGGTGATTGGGTCAGGGAGGAGGACGGGAAGAAGATTGTTTTCCACACTTTCAGTAACACCGGCTGGCTTTGGTATGTGCGCAGTTTCTTTGGATTTCTCGCCTTTAACAGTTAACTGAAGTTTTGAAGCTTATTTATGGCTTTGTGTTGCTGCTGTAGCTATGGCGTAATACTGGAGAACTTGCAGCGGCAGGATCCTTCAGCAGTGGAGAAAATCAAGGGTTCCATAATCGATTCAGCGCCTGTTGCTGTTCCGGACTCTCAGGTAAAAACTGTAGCTAACCTCACATACCTGAATGGTATTAGGTGTTTATTGAAATCCTATAAAAATATCCTCTTTGTAAATTCTGCACATCCAAAGTTTGTTGTTTATTATGCTGAACGAATGTGTTGTCAGTTGTGTTTTATCCTTCTTATTTGCATATCTGTCATTTACTCTGTTCCTCAATTGTTATTTTTGAACACCACGCAGGACAACGGTTTGTTCGAACATAAACATTGTTTGTTATTTAATTTTTGTGTTCTTTTTTCTGAACTTAGGTGTGGGCTCTAGGTTTCTCAGCTGCTATCATGAAGAAACACAGTGTGGCAACAAAAGGCGCTGCACCAAATACAAGGTCTGACGTCGTAGTTGTGGAGTCTCACAAAGATATCAGACCAGCAGCTACCGAGGCGGTTCTACTATCTGCATTGGAAAAGTTTTTTGATCTTGTTCTGAACTATCCGGCCGTAAATAGGTATGCAGCTCATCCACATATGCAGTAGTAGGAGTTCTGTGCATTTTCAGCCTTGTGGACAATATCCAAATTCTCTAAGCGTTTTCAGTACATCTGTTTTTAAATGTGAGGCATGGCATCTGACTCATAGAAGAGTTCATTGTTTGTTTGATGAGTCATCAGTATTCCCGTCATCATTGATTATATCTTGCCAAATGCCACCATGGCTCATGTTGTAACAGAGCTTTGATAACAAAAGACCTGTTACAGAGTGTACGAATGCCATAGAATCTGTTGCACATTCAGTAAAAACCATGCATGTGATTGCACCAGTACTTCTGTTCCCCAAAATGGCATGCCTCATGTTATACCTGACATTTGATCACAAATAATAAGGAATTACCTGTTATAGATGTCATATAACATGTCCTAAATGCAGCATTACATGACTACATGGTTCAGTTAATCAACATCTCATATATTTTTACTTACAGGAGGCTGTCTGGTGTTATGGAGCTTCTGTCCTCAAACCAACCAAACTGCCCTCAGCTATACATATACAGCTCTGCCGATCGGGTTATCCCAGCGAAGTCAGTGGAGTCATTTGTGGAGAGGCAACGAAAAGCAGGTTGTGAGGTTAGGTCGTGCGACTTTGTGTCATCCCCTCACGTCGACCACTACCGCAGCAATCCGGGGCTCTACACCTCTCAGCTGACCAACTTCTTGGAGGACTGCGTGCTGGCCCGACGCGAGGACTCCTCGTCGCCGTCACCGTCTGCATAGGGTGTTTCTGCAGCAATACCAACATATTCTTTCCTGGTGATCCATTGAAATGTACCAGGATTATACATCGGCTAATTATACATCTGATCCAATTTACTCGTTCCTTGTTGGTTCGCTTGTGGGTTTACTTTAGGAGGCACAACTGTAAAAAACGTGAGAAGAAAAGCAAAACAAAATTGTGGTTGGCTTGCTTGCTGTTGGTTCCAATGCAGAAACCATTTATTTGTGTGGATGGGAGATGTGCCTGGTTTCTTTGTGCATACTCTGATGACTGATTACTGTCTCTCTGTGTGTGGTTGTGTCTGTGATCCTGCAAATTTCCCGTGGCTACTGAGGAAAGCTTATATTTTTTTTTCATTATATGTTCACGGGACATTGAGTTGTTTCTGGTATTCTCAATATTCAGAAATCTTTTAATGGCCAAAGGAAATTCTGAACTCAGATCACAGGGAATCTTTCATGATTCAGAGTTGCTGAATGCAATACTCTTTCCAACTTTTCAAATGTGTTGATTGGAGATCGATGCTAGGTGGTTTGCAGTACGAATTGCCATCCAGCAGAGTATTTGCTGGTGGTTTGCAGTACAAATTGCCATGCAGAGCAGAGTATGTGCCGTTGTTGATAGCAGACACCAGCTCCTACTTATTGGCAGAGCCTGATTCCTTGTTGAGAGGCAGCGGGCAGGATGGCATCCTTGGTCCCCCTTCCGTTGGACCCTCTCCGCCATGGCGATCGCCGCTTTCACCGTGGTATCTTCCATCGAGCTGCCTGACAGGCTTTTTCATTATGCAGAGCTGCTGACGATGTCGTGTTGCTGCCTAAAATCTATAAAAATGTGCGGGTTACATCGCCGGTTCAACAGAAATTAATAGCACGGTTCAGAACGGGTCCATTTGGATTGAGCGAAATCTGGGCCTGCAAGTCTCCCAGGAAGTCATCCTTGTGTTCACTCCTATAGTAGCGATAGTAGTCGCTGAGCATGAATTCCCTGAGGCTTGGGAGATATTGTAGCCCAAGAAAATACCTGGCGATGCACTGTGAAGGATCACCACAATATCGCAACAGCTCAAGCTTAGGGGTTGCTCCTTCTTCAAACTCAAACGATTTGACCTCCTCTTCCCGATAGACTTCCAGCACCACTAGACTTGGGAATTCCTCCCTATGGAACTTGATGTGGACCTGTTCGCCCACGAATGACTTGTCACGTAGACTCAGGAAGGTCAGGTTGGGTAGCTTGCCCAAGACCTGCATGTCAGAATCATGCTCCAATATCCTGGAGCCCCATAGCTTCAGCTTCAAGAGATTTTTCAGCCCCATGATCCCTTCGGGCAGTTTGCCCAAGTTTGTCTTGTTGATGCCACTCACTCCTAACTTGCGCAATTGAGCGAGTCTTTTTATGTCATCTAGAGTGGCCTCCCGCCTTGCGATGTTCACTGCATCCAGTGTCTGTAGGGCTTTCAGCTTGTGGATCCCACTTGGAATTGTAACACCATGTACACTTAGACGCATTAGCATAGCAGGCATCAGGCCGCAGCAGAGCGCAGTGCATATATCACGCCTGTTCCTGTGTGCTCCAGTTCTAGGCATTATCCTATCGAGAAACTGAGGTCTGCAACATGCTAGGCAAGAAAGCATAGAGAATAAGGGCATAATGCACATACTGCGCAGCCTGCTTACATCTGAAATATCCCCACAGCCTCTAATGTTTGCCCCAGCACAGATATGTCATAGCTTACTAAGCCGGATGATGGTCCTTGGCAGCTTGAATATTTGCGTACCTTTAATATCCAGTGTCTCAAGTTGCCTGAGATTACCCAACCAATCTGGCAAATAATAAATTTCCATACATCCTCTCAAAGAAAGGTACTTGAGGTGAAGAAGCTTGCCCATGTGCACAAGGTGATGATCAAATACACCTGATACACCTTCTAAGTCTAGCACTCGCAGCAACCTCATCTTTTTAGAAATGAAAAATGGCTTCGACTCCCCAAACACTGTTAATGATCTTATGCGAGATAGGTCTACTGAACTCTCAAACTCATTCTGATCTCCCTCCCAATCGCTGCTTATAACGAGGTGACGTCCAGTCCCTTGGCAGTCCAAGATACATCCTCTCTCTAGCCTTAAAACAAGATTTTCCTCCATTGACTTTGAGATGATTATTTCACGGATCAGGTCATGGATTTGGCATGAGTCAATTCCTTTTCTACTATACATTGATCGTTGAGATGGTAGGACCATACTTCTGCTTATAAACTCCATGAAATAGCTACTAGCCATTTCCTCCGCAGATTTTCCACGCATCTCCCTTGAATAACCCTCCGCAATCCACCGACGCACCAACCGTCGCTTGCTAACCTCATGGTCTTCAGGAAAGATGGCCAGGTACAGAAAACATGACTTAAGATGATAGGGTAAACCATCATAACTTTTAAGAAGAACTGCTCTTATGGTCTCAAGCTCTGGATTCATCTCCAACTCAGTACTAAGATGCTGATTAAACTTTCTCCATTCTAGAGTTGTTTTTGGTTGGTTTGCCAAAAATCCACCTATAGCTACTATTGCAAGAGGAAGCCCTTTGCATTTCTTCAGAATCAGTTCTTCTTGTTCAACTAGCTCATCATCCAAATTTACAGTCTCCTTAAATATCTGAGATTTATGAAAATAATATTTCTCAGCATAGGAAAACAAAGTATTGCAAATGCACCTCTGTAACAAATTACCTAGCTTACGGTTGAGAATATGTGTGTAAAGCATTGTTGAAATCGTTTTAACAAACAAGTTGGTCTACCAAATCAACTTTACATTAATCCAATACAAATCAATATACACTAGACGTGATTTTTTTTACTCACATATAATGAATATGAAAGTATAAAACAACTGATGACATTAAAACACGGTTTTCCATAATATGAAAAACACCCTTTTCTCTGAGACCTGCTATTTCACATAAACACTATTGAAATTAGAAAAGAGGCCAGGAATTCTTGAGGATATAGCTTCCATGGCGATCTGAAAAAGTGATCTACACCAATAATTGGGTTCTAATTTTAAAATTACAGATTAATGATGCACCAAGTTATGGCATTGTCTAATGCCTCGTAATACTCCTGTACTTAACTATTACTATTGGATGTATTGCATGATACCAGTTATATATAAATGTCACTTTTTATTTATCAGCGTCAACATGCAGTCACTTAGTTCTATCTATTTGATGTAAATATTCATAAAGGTATTATGTATCTGTATGAGTTTTTCTGACCACATAGGTTCCCAATGACACTCTAATTTTAACAAGATGGACTAACAAAAAGATAATTAATTGAACATAATGCTACTTTGCTTATACCTTCCTCATCAAAAGAATATGAGCGTCATCATAATTCAGGGTGCTGAGCTTCCGTGCATTTCCTTCCACATTTGAACAGTGCTTAGCAATACTCTCTTCCCTTGTGGTGACTATGATGCAACTTCCCGCTGTTTTGGGCAAATGTTGTATTATGGCATTAAATTCGGCAGCAGATGATATGTCATCGAGAACAATCAAGTACTTCTTTCCATCTAAATAACCTCTCAGATCTGTCACATTTCCAAACTGCATTGCCAAGCTTCTAAGAAGCTCCTCACAATTGAAAGGACGCATGACAGTGGCACAAGCACGTGCCTCAAACATTTGACTGATCTCTTGGCTTTGATATATATCTCTGACTAGTGTGGTTTTCCCAAGACCACCCATTCCCCATAATGATATCACCTGAAGTTCTTGTCCATGTTTATTTGAAACTAGTTCGATGATTTCAGATCTTTCATTCACTCGCCCGATGAGCTGAGATTCCTCCAAAGCAGCAAACAGCATCGTGTCGATGCGAGTAATGCCATTTCTGTCCATGGAGTTGTTGGTCCCACTAGTTGTCGCATTTGGGCTTGGCATTGGCTCCGGTGATATTTCCTCTTCAGGATAACCCTATACACAATCAAACAAATCATGATTACTTGATGTCTTCTTTTCTCCATGATACTTTTTGTTATTCTTTTATCTCTAGCAAGCCACACACACAATATCCTTATAATTTGCAGCTCAATGGTGTATTCATTCAGACAACGGAAGGCATAATTAACTCAGTTGTTTAGGTGGAAGCAGGTATATATATGCACGTCTATTTTTAAATCCGGAAACTGTAAAATTCCAGAAGTTCCCAAAATATGTATGAATATCAAGGAGTTTAGTTACCTCTTAATTAGAGACATTGTGTGGACCTTAACTGTGTAGAACCATATAAGTTATATAACATTGATAAAACTTGGATAAGATAAATGTTTATATATGCATTGAGAACTATTAACTCTGTCCTAAATTAGTTGTCTTACATTTGTATAGATACATCTAGATACAGATGTATCTAGACACGTGTTTGTGTTAGATACATCTAGATACAGATGTTTTTCGACACGTTTTTCTGTTAGATACATATATATATATATATATATATAGACAAATCTAAGACAATTAATTTGGGACAGAGGGAGTATTAATCAAGCTATCAGTACAAATGAAATCACAAATTTGATGTGTGAATCGAACAAACCAGAAGAACACCCGGAGGTAGTGTTAGCAGATGATAATATTACCTTTTCGTAGAAAGCATAAAGAGTCTCATCAGAAGACAACTGCTTGTGCTCTGGTTCTAAGCTCCCATGACCTACACATAAAGTTGCAACTTCAACTTGTGGTGTGAAAACCATGATTTGGCTCCCTCTCTTGTTGTGTGGAAATAATGTTTTTATCTGATCCCACTGTTCGATGCTAGAGACATCCGTCAACACAACCAGATAACTCTTTTCCTTCAGGTATCCCTTGAACTCGTCAATGAGATCATCTTCTTCTTCCTTGTTCATCTGCATTCTCCTCAGTATCTGGGCCTCCATTGATGCCTGTTCACTTTGCTTGGACTCTTGAAGAAGGCTTACATATAACTGCCTAATGATGTTTTGGATGAACTCCATTGGATTGAATGCCGACATCAACCTTATAAAGGCACAACAATCAAACTTGCCGCGTCTCTTCAAATGATCATAGGCCCTCTTGATGATGGATGTACTACCCTCAATCTCAAAGTCAACAGTACTTGTTCCCCACACCCCAATCACCTTGAGGTTATCGTCGTCCCTCTTGTTGAGCAATCGGACGAGATTCACTTTTGATTTCTCCCGCTGCCGCCTTGACTCCTCCATGCCAGACATGGTTTCTCCTAGAACAGCAGATTGCCCACCGGTGGCGGCAGGCTTGGAGCCAGAGCCAGAGCCCTTGATGAGGTGGTAGCGCATGCTCCTTTGGCTAACATCCTCGACATCGGCTTTGAGCTCCTTCATCTGCTTGGCCACATGGCGCCTATCCAGCAGCGTACGGGGGATACGCCACCATGATTGCCTGTGCCTGTCCAGACGAACGGCAAAATCCTGGAGAGTGTCCTCCACATTGTAGGCCACATCACGGACCTGCTTCACCCACATCTTGACCACCTTGTTTTCATCCCCCTCCTCATGCGCTGCCATGAGAAAGGCCTGCATCATCTCGAGCTCTCTGGTGACGAAGACCTGATCCCGCCGGACTCCTAGCTGCAGAGCCACCTCCTCCGCCACCGCAGATTTGGCGTAGCTCAGCGCTCCGTGCAGCACGGACTTGCCCACGCTCGCCACCTCCACACCCTCCCCCAGACAGCCCCTAGCCCGCCCCCATGGTCCTCACACGCAGGCGCGCTACCCCTAGACGCCATCCGCCTCGACCGCCACCTCCACATCGTCTACCAGACCACCTCGAGCCCGCCCCTGGTCCTCACACGTAGGCGTGCCGCCCCTCATCGACAACGGCCACCGACCGAGCCGCGCAAGCCTCGCCTGACCACGCGTGGACCAATTTTGACCCTGACAGTGGGTTCCGTGGTCCACAAGGAGAGAAAGGTTGTGAGAAATAGTTTTTATTTATTTCAGTTGGGTCTACCTGTAAGTGAGAGAGAGGGTGAGAGAGTTTTTCTTTACTTTTTTATGGGGTAGGTTCCACATGTAAGTGTCATGTGTGTAGAGGGGCAGAGGGACGAATCTGAGCAAACTTTAATATTAGGTGTAAATGTGATTAATGGGTTCGAGTTAGGAGCTCAATGTAATTGGGGCAAAATAAATTCATTGTGAGCACGTGATGCAGAAAAACAGAGGGGCTAAGAAAAATAGAGTGGGCCTTTTTTTCAATAAATAAATAGCGAGGGCTTTGTTGCCAATGTCGATGCACTTCATATGGCAAAGGTTCTATTGCGAGTCATCAAATCTGTAACTTTAGTTTT
>NC_041393.1:769177367-769178287 GCF_002162155.2 Triticum dicoccoides | reverse complement strand
AACAAAGCAACAACAACAACAACAACAACAACAACAACAACAACAACAACAACAACAACAACAACAACAACAACAACAACAACAACGATGCAAGAACGACAAAGATCCTTCGAAGTCCAGAGGATCTGGGAAGGACAAATTATGTAGGTACTGTAAGAAAGAGGGTCACCTCATTGATGAGTATTGGAAGTTGGAAAATAAGGAGAAGAGGAGCGGTACATGTAAACCTAAAAATAAATCCGATGGTGATGGTAAGGTCAATGTTACATCTGATAATAAGTTTGATTCAGATGATGCTTTGGTTGTTTTTGCTGGATGTGTTTCATGTCATGATGAATGGATGCTTGATTCTGCATGTTTGTTTCATATATGTTGTAATAGAGATTGGTTCAGTACTTATGAGTTTGTGCAGAGTGGAGATGTTATGCGTATGGGAGATGACAACCCACATGAGATTGTGGGCATTGGTTCTATTCAGATCAGGACACATGACAGCATAATACGCACGTTGACAGATGTTAGACTGATACGTTCATTTTGCATCATGCTTTTATATCAATATTTATTGCATTATGGACTGTTATTTCATGTTATGTCACAATACTTATGGCTATTCTCTCTTATTTTACAAGGTTTACATGAAGAAGGAGAATGCTGGCAGCTGGGATTCTGGGCTGGAAAAGGAGCAAATATTAGAGACCTATTCTGCACAGCTCCAAAAGTCCTGAAACTCCACGAAAGTCATTTTTGGAATTAATAAAAAATACTGGAGAAGGAATCATCATCAGGGGGCCCACACCCTGGTCACGAGGGTGGGGGCACGCCCACCCCCCTAGGGCACACCCCCTGCCTCGTGGGCCCCCTGACAGGCCTCCGGTGCCCATCTTCTGGTATATGAGGTCTTTTACCCTGTAAAAAAA
>NC_041393.1:769176425-769177238 GCF_002162155.2 Triticum dicoccoides | reverse complement strand
ATAACAACAACAACAACAACAACAACAACAACAACAACAACAACAACAACAACAACAACAACAACAACAACAACAACAACAACAACAACAGCAGCAACAACAACAACAACAACAACAACAACAACAACAACAACAACAACAACAACAACAACAACAACAACAACAGCGGGGTCCCTGATCACTGATCAAGGTCACCTTGGCGCATGAGCTCAACAGCGTTTCTTGATGCGAGGGGTGTGGACCGAGAAGCTCGACGTTAAATAGTATTCGGCTTGATGTGTGGAGGGTATCGATTAGTTATGTGCCCGTGTGTTGCAACGGATCCAAAATAGAATAATACGTATTCACAAATTTGAAAGAAAACAATCTAGTTTTGATATACATATATCACTAAAAATATATCATGTTTCACTCAAAAAATATTTCTTAGGCTGTTTTGATAAGGTAAGAAAGGAATGTGGTTGGTTTGAAGATACTAAGGGGTTTTCTGTAAATTAGAGCAGTGTGATATTGTTGCAAAAAGGCCACAAATTGTCTCACGGTCGTTAGATGCAGATCTAATGGTCAGAAATGATAGATAACAGACACACCATCATCACCAACTAAGTCTTTTATAGGAGTAGAGATAGTTTGATATTACATTCAGGCTGGAAGTTACCAACAACAACAACAACAACAACAACAACAACAACAACAACAACAACAACAACAACAACAACAACAACAATAACAGCAACAACATCAACAGCAACAACAGCAACAACAGCAGCAACGACAACAACAACAACAATAGCAACAACAACAGCAGCAACA
>NC_041393.1:769164061-769173361 GCF_002162155.2 Triticum dicoccoides | reverse complement strand
GAACCTTGGCGGAACCAATCTAGGGCTCCGGCGGAGCTGTTTTGCCGAGGAAACTTCCCTTCGGGAGGGGGAAATCATCACCATCATCATCACCAACGATCCTCTCATCGGGAGGGGGTCAATCTTCATCAACATCTTCACCAGCACCATCTCCTCTCAAATCCTAGTTCATCTCTTGTATCCAATCTTTGTACCAAAACCTCGGATTGGTACATGTGGGTTGCTATTAGTATTGATTACTCCTTGTAGTTGGTGCTAGTTGGTTTATTTGGTGGAAGATCATATGTTCAGATCCTTAATGCATATCAATACCCCTCTGATTATGAACATGAATATGATTTGTGAGTAGTATGTTTTTTCCTGAGGACATGAGAGAAGTCTTGCTATAAGTAGTCATGTGAGTTTGGTATTCTTTCGATATTTTGATAAGTTGTATGTTGTCTATCCTCTAGTGGTGTTATGTGAACGTCGACTACATGACACTTCACCATTGTTTGGGCCTAGAGGAAGGCATTGGGAAGTAATAAGTAGATGATGGGTTGCTAGAGTGACAGAAGCTTAAACCATAGTTTATGTGTTGCTTCGTAAGGGGCTGATTTGGATCCACATGTTTCATCCTATGGTTAGGTTTACCTTAATATTTCTTTTGTAGTTGCAGATGCTTGCAATAGGGGTTAATCATAAGTGGGATGCTTGTCCAAGAAAGGGTAGTACCCAAGCACCGATCCACCCACATATCAAATTATCAAAGTAACGAACACGAATCATATGAGCGTGATGAAAACTAGCTTGACGATAATTCTCATGTGTCCTCGGGAGCGCTTTTCTCATATAAGAACTTGTCTAGGCTTGTCCTTTGCTACAAAAAGGATTGGGCCACCTTGCTGCACCTTATTTACTTTCATTGCTTGTTACCCGTTACAAATTAACTTATCACAAAACTATCTGTTACCTACAATTTCAGTGCTTGCATAGAATACCTTACTGAAAACCGCTTGTCATTTCCTTCTGCTCCTCGTTGGGTTCGACACTCTTACTTATCGAAAGGACTACAATAGATCCCCTACACTTGTGGGTCATCAGAGACACATACCAGGCATGGCCAGAAACCTCATCTTGCGGTTTAGGTGGAGTGTTGAAGGTAACAAAAGGTTCCCTCGTTCATATGATAGGTGACATGAATTCTGCTAAGTTATATGTTCTTAGAGGAAACACTATTACTAGTACTGTTGTTGCTGCTGTTACTTCTGATAAATCCATTAGAACTAAAATTTGGCATATGAGTAAACTTGGCATGGCAGAATTGACCAGGAGAGAACTTCTGGATGGGTGCAACGTAAGTGAGTTGGAGTTTTCTGAGCACTGCATTTTTGGTAAGCACAAGAGGGTAAAGTTCGATGTAGTTGTTCATACCACAGAGGTATATTAGATTATGTACATGCTAATTTGTGGGGACCTTCTCGTAAACCCTCGCTTGCTTGTGCTCGTTATATGCTTACAATTATTCACTAGTAGAAAACGGGGCATATGTTCGGGCCAGATAAGCCCATTAGTCCCGGTTTAGTCACGAACCGGGACCCATGGGGGCATTAGTCTCGGTTCATGTCTCAAACTGGGACTAAAGGCATTAGTCCCGGTTCAAATGAGCCCTTTAGTCCCGCTTTGAGACACGAACCGGGACTAAAGGGCATCGCACCCTTTAGTCCCGGTTTGTGTCTCAGACCGGGACTAAAGGTTAGACCTTTAGTCCCGGTTTGAGACACAAACCGGGACTAAAGGGCCCATTTTCAATCTCTACCCCCCTGTAAGTGGATCGCCTTTTCAGTTTTGTAAAAAGCAAAAGAAAATGATAAAAACTTCAAAAATTAAAATCCTTCGAGATGTAGTTATGTTACTACATCTACTAGTTAGGAAAATTAAAAAACTAAAATTTGGACATGTTCTACAAAAAAGTGTTATCAAAATGTAAAACGGCCATATCTTTTGCATACGATGTCGGAAAAACCCGCATAATATATCAAAAAAATTAGCACGAAAAAAAATCATCTACGGCCTGTTTGCAAATTTTTAGAATCCTCCAATTCTAAAAGGAAAAAAAGTTATGCTCAAATTTCTTATTTTTGAATTTTCGTTAAATCTGGTCAAACTATGGTCAAACTTATTATTCAAGAAATATTAGGGTTACTAAATAATTGTTCAATTATATTAGCGTCGTGAAATAATTATTTCAGTTTTTTTGAATTTTGGTCAAATCTGCTCAAATCTGGTCAAATTGTGGTCAAACTATAGCCAAACTATGGTCAAACATATTATTCAAGAAATATTAGTGTTACTGAATAATTATTGTTTTTTAGGATAATAGTTTCAAAGTCAAATAGTGAAATGTGTGACTTCATGCTCAAGCTAAACTCATGAGGGTTAATAGGATTGACATCTTACTATTGTGAGGAAAACAACAAGTGCAGACTTGGAAACAAGGGGGAATAGAATTCGAAGGTTAAGCGTGCTCAGGCTGGAGTAGTGAGAGGATGGGTGACCGACTGGGAAGTTAGATGATTTGGAATGATGAGGGGTGATTAGAGATTAGAGGTTAAATTAAGTAGTGATGAGGGGGATGAGGGGTGATTAGAGATTAAATTGTAAAATAATTCAGAAATTTGAAAATCCTAAAAAAAATTAAAAAAAATATATCATAAAAATACCTTTAGTCCCGGTTGGTGTTACCAACTGGGACTAAAGGTGTAGCTCCAGACAGCTGCCACGTGGAGGGGCTTTAGTCCCGGTTCCTATAGGAACCGGGACTAAAGGGGGTGCCTTTAGTGACGACCCTTTAGTCCCGGTTCCAGAACTCGGACTAAAGGCCCTCACGAACCGGTACGAAATGGGACTTTTTCTACTAGTGATTGATGATTACTCCAGAAAAGTGTGGCCTTATTTTTTGAAAAATAAATATGATGTGTTTGATGCCTTTAAGGATCGGAAAGTTATGGTAGAAAGGCAAATTGAGAGGAAGGTAAAAATACTTCATACTGACAATGGAATGGAATTCTGTTCAAAAGCTTTTAATATTTATTGCAGAAACTTGGACATCGTCAGGCACCACACCATCCCATACACTCCTCAACAAAATGGTGTGGCTGAGCGCATGAACAGAACCATCATCTCCAGGGCTCATTGCATGTTGTCCAATCCTCGCATGGGCAAACATTTTTGGGCTGAAGCCGCCTCCACCGCCTGCTACCTCATCAATAGGTCACCATCCATTCCACTTAATAAGAAAACTCCCATTGAGGTATGGTCTGGTACACCAGGTGATTATTCACAGTTGAGAGTTTTTGGTTGCACTGCATATGCACACATTGATAATGGAAAACTTGAGCCTAAAGCTATTAAGTTTGTGTTTGTTGGATACGGTTCATGAGTAAAAGGATACATGTTATGGAAAAATAATAAGGTTTTTGTGAGCAGGAGTGTTGTTTTCAATGAATCTGTTATGTCTCATGATGATCTGTCCACAGATATTTTCGATGTAGAGCCACAACGAGTTACTGTGCAGGTGGAGCACTTTGATGAGGAGGAACATGTAATTGCTGATAATGATGCTGCTCCACATGCACAGGTTGATGGTAATGTTGATGATGCTCAAGATACAGAGGTTCACGATGATGATGTTGTGCAACACTCACCCCCTGTTTTGCAGTGACAAATTCAGTTTCTTGCAGATGGCAGGAGCAAGAGAGTCATTAAGAAAACTAACCGCCTAATTGAAGAGTGTGACATTGTTCATTATGCTTTCAATTGTGCAGAACAGGTTGAGAACATCCTTGAGCCATCCATGTACACCGACTCCGTTGTTTTCAGTGACCGCGAGAAGTGGATTGCTGCTATGAAGGAAGAGATGTAGTCACTTGAGAAAAATGGCACATGGGATGTAGTGAGCTTGCCTAAATATAAGAATACCGTTCACTGCAAATGGATCTTCAAAAGAAACGAGGGTTTGTCTCCTAGTGAGCCCGCGAGGTTTAATGCAAGGTTAGTTGCTAAGGGCTTCAGTCAGATACCAGGTATTGATTATAACGATGTGTTCTCTCCAGTCGTGAAGCATAGTTCCATTCATGCATCTTTTGATATTGTTGCTATGCATGATCTTGAGCTTGAGCAGTTAGATGTCAAGACTACTTTTCTGCATGGTGAACTGGACCAGGAGATTTACATGGACCAACCAGAAGGTTTCATTGTGCCTAGTAAGGAGAAATTTGTTTGCAAGTTAAAAAGGTCCCTATATGGTTTGTAACAGTCTTCGAGATAGTGGTATAAAAGGTTTGATTCATTTATGATAGCACATGGATTTAAGAGGTCTGCATATGATAGTTGTGTTTACAGTAAATTTGTTGATGGATCACCTATATACTTGTTGTTATATGTTGATTGCTGCCAAGGGCAAGAAAGAGATCACTACTTTAAAAGCCCAATTAAGTAGTGAGTTTGAGATGATGGATCTTGGTGCTGCTAAGAAAATTCTAGGTATGGAGATTACAAGGGACATAAATTCTGGTTTGTTATTTCTTAGTGAGCAGAGTTATATTAAGAAAGTTCTTCATCATTTTAACATGCATGATGCTAAGTCAGTAAGCACCTCATTTCAAATTATCCTCTTCTCATTGTCCTAGTAATATTGAAGAGTTTGAGTATATGTCAAGAGTTCCATATTTAAGTGTCGTTGGTTCTTTAATGTGTCATGGTTTGTTCTAGGCCTGATTTGTCATTTGCAATGCATTTGGTCAGTCGATACATGGCTAACCCTTGTAAAGAACATTCACTAGTAGAAAAGGGGGCAATGGTCCAGGCCGGGTCAGCCCATTAGTCCCGGTTCAATCCAGAACCGGGACCAATGGGGGCATTGGACCCGGTTCGTTAGCCTCAGGGGCCGGCCGCGCCACGTGGGCCATTGGTCCCGGTCCGTCTGGACCTTTTGGTCCCGGTAGGTGGGACGAACCGAGACCAATGTGCCTTGCTCCTGGCCCACCACCATTTGTCCCGGTTGGTGACCTGAACCGGGACCAAAGTCTTCCCTTTAGTCCCGGTTCAAGCCACGAACCAGGACCAATTAGTTGCCTATATATACCCCGCGAGCAGAGCACTCTCACTGCTTTGTTTTTCGTGGCCGGCGAGGAGAAAGCTTTGTGGTGCTCTAGCTCACCTCCTATGCACATGAGGTGTTCGATGGAATGCCCGAGCCACACTACTTAAGCTTTCTCCTCTCCAAGCTCCACCTCCAAGCTCCATTTTTCTCAATATTTGTCTAGGTTTAGCGGTCTGTCACGTCCCGTCCCCGTCTTCACTGCCGTCGATCGCCCGCGCCGATCTCGTTGCCGGCACCACCGTGGTGAGCCTCTTGTTCTTATCTTCTTTCTGAAAGGAAAAAAAAACTCTTACTTGTATGTTTATATAGATACTTGTATAATTTTCTTACTTTTATTATTGCATCTTATATAGTGCGATATTTGGTATCCGCCCCTGTCGGCCCTCGTCCTGTCTATGATTCAGATGTGGTATATATTATCTTTTCATAACTATTGGTTCATTTATTGTTTATGACAATTATGCCGACCAACGTGACATAGATTTTATTTATCTAGGAGGTTGTTGAACCAGAAATTCCAACCGACCCTATTGTCGAGAGGTTAAATTTAGTTGAAGAAGAAAATAATTTGTTGAAGAAAAAAATTAGAAAAATTGAGGAGGAGAAGATGATATTGGAGTTGCATGTTGCGGATGTCGTCGATGATCACAAGATCAAGATGGATGCAATGCGCTTGAAGATTAGAAAAATTAGAAAATATGCCATTCATACCGAGGCTTGGTATCATTATGCCGTTGGATCAGTTGTTACATTGGTTGCGATTATGATCGCATTTGTTTTCGTATTGAAATGTTTTACATAGTTTCAGTGTATGGTTTAATTAATTTAGATGCTTTGCAGAGCTTTATGTTGTTAGATGAGAACCATGTATGCACTTTGGTTTTAATGTGATGATGAACTTCTATTAATTTGGTCACTTAATTATCTATTCATGATGTTCTGTAATGATTTTTGACACACTTAATTATATATAATGCACGCAGATGAACCGGCAATGGATGTACGGTTCAAGACACACCTCCGAGTACATTAAGGGCATGCATGATTTTCTCGAAGTGGCTGAGGCAAACAAGCAAAATGGTTTTATGTGTTGTCCATGCCCTATATGTGGGAATACGAAGTCTTACTTTGACCGCAAAATCCTCCACACCCACCTGCTTTACAAGGGTTTCATGCCACACTATAATGTTTGGACGAAGCACGAAGAAATAGGGGTTATGATGGAAGACGGCGAAGAAGAAGAGTACGATGACAACTATGTGCCCCCTGAATACGGTGATGCTACTGAACATCAAGAGGAACCAGACGATGCACGATGATGCTGCAACGGGCGAAGCTGCTGAAGATCAAGAGGAACCAGACGATGTGCCCGATGATGATGATCTCCGTCGGGTCATTGTCGATGCAAGGACGCAATGCGAAAGTCAAAAGGAGAAGCTGAAGTTCGATCGCATGTTAGAGGACCACAAAAAAGGGTTGTACCCCAATTGCGAAGATGGCAACACAAAGCTCGGTACCGTACTGGAATTACTGTAGTGGAAGGCAGAGAATGCTGTGCCTGACAAAGGATTTGAGAAGCTACTGAAAATATTGAAGAAGAAGCTTCCAAAGGATAACGAATTGCCCGACGGTACATCCGCAGCAAAGAAGGTCGTATGCCCTCTAGGATTGGAGGTGCAGAAGATACATGCATGCCCTAATGACTGCATCCTCTTCCGCGGTGCGTACAAGGATCTGAACGCATGCCCGGTATGCGGTGCATTACGGTATAAGATCAGACGAGATGACCCTGGTGATGTTGACGGTGAGCCCCCCAGGAAGAGAGTTCCTGCGAAGGTGATGTGGTATGCTCCTATAATACCACGGTTGAAATGTCTGTTCAGAAACGGAGAACATGCCAAGTTGATGCGATGGCACAGTGAGGACCGTAAGAAAGACGGGAAGTTGAGAGCACCCGCCGACGGGTCGCAGTGGAGAAAAATCGAGAGAAAGTACTGCGATGAGTTTGCAAGTGAGCCAAGGAATGTATGGTTTGCTTTAAGTGCGGATGGCATTAATCCTTTCGGGGAGCAGAGCAGCAATCACAACACCTGGCCCGTGACTCTATGTATGTATAACCTTCCTCCTTTGATATGCATGAAGCGGAAGTTCATTATGATGTCAGTTCTCATCCAAGGCCCTAAGCAACCCGGCAATGACATTGATGTGTACCTAAGGCCATTAGTTGAAGAACTTTTACAGCTGTGGAATGGAAACGGTGTACGTACGTGGGATGAGCACAAACAGGAGGAATTTAACCTAAAGGCGTTGCTGTTCGTGACCATCAACGATTGGCCCGCTCCCAGTAACCTTTCAGGACAGACAAACAAGGGATACCACGCATGCACGCACTGTTTACTTGACACCGATAGTATATACCTGGCAAGCTGCAGGAAGAATGTGTACCTGGGCCATCGTCGATTTCTTCCGACCAACCATCAATGTCGAAAGAAAGTCAAGCATTTCAAAGGCGAGGCAGATCACCGGAAGAAGCCCGCCATGCGTACCGGTGATCACGTACTTGCTATGGTCAATGATTTACACGTAATCTTTGGAAAGGGTCCCGGCGGACTAGCTGTTCCGAGTGACTCTGGGGGACACGCACCCATGTGGAAGAAGAAATCTATATTTTGGGACCTACCCTACTGGAAAGACCTAGAGGTCCGCTCTTCGATCGACGTGATGCACGTGACGAAGAACCTTTGCGTGAACCTGCTAGGCTTCTTGGGCGTGTATGGGAAGACAAAAGATACAACTGAGGCACGGGAGGACCTGCAACGTTTGCACGAAAAAGACGGCATGCCTCCAAAGCAGTATGAAGGTCCTGCCAGCTATGCTCTTACCAAAGAAGAGAAGGAAATCTTCTTTGAATGCCTGCTTAGTATGAAGGTCCCAACTGGCTTCTCGTCAAATATAAAAGGAATAATAAATATGGCAGAGAAAAAGTTTCAGAACCTAAAGTCTCATGACTGCCACGTGATTATGACGCAACTACTTCCGGTTGCATTGAGGGGGCTTCTACCGGAAAACGTCCGATTAACCATTGTGAAGCTATGTGCATTCCTCAATGCAATCTCTCAGAAGGTGATCGATCTAGAAATCATACCAAGGCTAAGGAGTGATGTGGTGCAATGTCTTATAAGTTTCGAGCTGGTGTTCCCACCATCCTTCTTCAATATCATGACGCACGTCCTAGTTCATCTAGTTGACGAGATTGTCATTCTGGGCCCCGTGTTTCTACACAATATGTACCCCTTTGAGAGGTTCATGGGAGTCCTAAAGAAATATGTCCGTAACCGCGCTAGGCCAGAAGGAAGCATCTCCATCGGCCATCAAACAGAGGATGTCATCGGGTTTTGTGTTGACTTCATTCCTGGCCTTAAGAAGATAGGTCTCCCTAAATCGCGGTATGAGGGGAGACTGACTGGAAAAGGCACGCTTGGAAGGGACTCAATAATATGCAGGGACGGATATTCTTGGTCTCAAGCACACTACACAGTTCTACAGAACTCTACCTTGGTGACCCCGTATGTTGATGAACACAAGAACAGTCTGCGCTCCAAACACCCGGAGCAGTGCGACGACTGGATTACATGTGAACACATCAGGACTTTCAGTAGTTGGTTGGAAGCACGTATCAGAGGTGACAACACTGTTTGTGATGAGCTGTACTTGTTATCCAGGGGACCATCTTCGACTGTTATGATTTGGAAAGGATACGAGATAAATGGGAATACATTTAACACGATTGACCAAGATCAAAAGAGCACCAACCAAAACAGCGGTGTCCGCTTTGATGCAACAACCGAGAGGGGAAAGGCCACATATTATGGTTACATAGTGGACATATGGGAACTTGACTACGGACATGATTTTAAGGTCCCTTTGTTTAAGTGCAAATGAGTCAATGTGTCAGGAGGCGGGGTACATGTAGACCCACAGTACGGAATGACAACAGTGGATCTGAAAAATCTTGGGTACACTGACGAACCGTTCGTCCTAGCCAATGATGTGGCACATGTTATCTATGTGAAGGACATGTCTACCAGACCGAGAAAGAGAAAAGATAAGGAAGCGAATACATCATACGATGAGCCAAAGCGCCACATAGTTCTTTC
>NC_041393.1:769159530-769163192 GCF_002162155.2 Triticum dicoccoides | reverse complement strand
TTCAGATCAGGACACATGACAGCATAATACGCACGTTGACAGATGTTAGACTGATACGTTCATTTTGCATCATGCTTTTATATCAATATTTATTGCATTATGGACTGTTATTTCATGTTATGTCACAATACTTATGGCTATTCTCTCTTATTTTACAAGGTTTACATGAAGAAGGAGAATGCTGGCAGCTGGGATTCTGGGCTGGAAAAGGAGCAAATATTAGAGACCTATTCTGCACAGCTCCAAAAGTCCTGAAACTCCACGAAAGTCATTTTTGGAATTAATAAAAAATACTGGAGAAGGAATCATCATCAGGGGGCCCACACCCTGGTCACGAGGGTGGGGGCACGCCCACCCCCCTAGGGCACACCCCCTGCCTCGTGGGCCCCCTGACAGGCCTCCGGTGCCCATCTTCTGGTATATGAGGTCTTTTACCCTGTAAAAAAAATCATAAGCAAGCTTACGAGACGAAACTCCGCCGCCACGAGGCAGAACCTTGGCGGAACCAATCTAGGGCTCCGGCGGAGCTGTTTTGCCGAGGAAACTTCCCTTCGGGAGGGGGAAATCATCACCATCATCATCACCAACGATCCTCTCATCGGGAGGGGGTCAATCTTCATCAACATCTTCACCAGCACCATCTCCTCTCAAATCCTAGTTCATCTCTTGTATCCAATCTTTGTACCAAAACCTCGGATTGGTACATGTGGGTTGCTATTAGTATTGATTACTCCTTGTAGTTGGTGCTAGTTGGTTTATTTGGTGGAAGATCATATGTTCAGATCCTTAATGCATATCAATACCCCTCTGATTATGAACATGAATATGATTTGTGAGTAGTATGTTTTTTCCTGAGGACATGAGAGAAGTCTTGCTATAAGTAGTCATGTGAGTTTGGTATTCTTTCGATATTTTGATAAGTTGTATGTTGTCTATCCTCTAGTGGTGTTATGTGAACGTCGACTACATGACACTTCACCATTGTTTGGGCCTAGAGGAAGGCATTGGGAAGTAATAAGTAGATGATGGGTTGCTAGAGTGACAGAAGCTTAAACCATAGTTTATGTGTTGCTTCGTAAGGGGCTGATTTGGATCCACATGTTTCATCCTATGGTTAGGTTTACCTTAATATTTCTTTTGTAGTTGCAGATGCTTGCAATAGGGGTTAATCATAAGTGGGATGCTTGTCCAAGAAAGGGTAGTACCCAAGCACCGATCCACCCACATATCAAATTATCAAAGTAACGAACACGAATCATATGAGCGTGATGAAAACTAGCTTGACGATAATTCTCATGTGTCCTCGGGAGCGCTTTTCTCATATAAGAACTTGTCTAGGCTTGTCCTTTGCTACAAAAAGGATTGGGCCACCTTGCTGCACCTTATTTACTTTCATTGCTTGTTACCCGTTACAAATTAACTTATCACAAAACTATCTGTTACCTACAATTTCAGTGCTTGCATAGAATACCTTACTGAAAACCGCTTGTCATTTCCTTCTGCTCCTCGTTGGGTTCGACACTCTTACTTATCGAAAGGACTACAATAGATCCCCTACACTTGTGGGTCATCAGAGACACATACCAGGCATGGCCAGAAACCTCATCTTGCGGTTTAGGTGGAGTGTTGAAGGTAACAAAAGGTTCCCTCGTTCATATGATAGGTGACATGAATTCTGCTAAGTTATATGTTCTTAGAGGAAACACTATTACTAGTACTGTTGTTGCTGCTGTTACTTCTGATAAATCCATTAGAACTAAAATTTGGCATATGAGTAAACTTGGCATGGCAGAATTGACCAGGAGAGAACTTCTGGATGGGTGCAACGTAAGTGAGTTGGAGTTTTCTGAGCACTGCATTTTTGGTAAGCACAAGAGGGTAAAGTTCGATGTAGTTGTTCATACCACAGAGGTATATTAGATTATGTACATGCTAATTTGTGGGGACCTTCTCGTAAACCCTCGCTTGCTTGTGCTCGTTATATGCTTACAATTATTCACTAGTAGAAAACAGGGCATATGTTCGGGCCAGATAAGCCCATTAGTCCCGGTTTAGTCACGAACCGGGACCCATGGGGGCATTAGTCTCGGTTCATGTCTCAAACTGGGACTAAAGGCATTAGTCCCGGTTCAAATGAGCCCTTTAGTCCCGCTTTGAGACACGAACCGGGACTAAAGGGCATCGCACCCTTTAGTCCCGGTTTGTGTCTCAGACCGGGACTAAAGGTTAGACCTTTAGTCCCGGTTTGAGACACAAACCGGGACTAAAGGGCCCATTTTCAATCTCTACCCCCCCTGTAAGTGGATCGCCTTTTCAGTTTTGTAAAAAGCAAAAGAAAATGATAAAAACTTCAAAAATTAAAATCCTTCGAGATGTAGTTATGTTACTACATCTACTAGTTAGGAAAATTAAAAAACTAAAATTTGGACATGTTCTACAAAAAAGTGTTATCAAAATGTAAAACGGCCATATCTTTTGCATACGATGTCGGAAAAACCCGCATAATATATCAAAAAAATTAGCACGAAAAAAATCATCTACGGCCTGTTTGCAAATTTTTAGAATCCTCCAATTCTAAAAGGAAAAAAAGTTATGCTCAAATTTCTTATTTTTGAATTTTCGTTAAATCTGGTCAAACTATGGTCAAACTTATTATTCAAGAAATATTAGGGTTACTAAATAATTGTTCAATTATATTAGTGTCGTGAAATAATTATTTCAGTTTTTTTGAATTTTGGTCAAATCTGCTCAAATCTGGTCAAATTGTGGTCAAACTATAGCCAAACTATGGTCAAACATATTATTCAAGAAATATTAGTGTTACTGAATAATTATTGTTTTTTAGGATAATAGTTTCAAAGTCAAATAGTGAAACGTGTGACTTCATGCTCAAGCTAAACTCATGAGGGTTAATAGGATTGACATCTTACTATTGTGAGGAAAACAACAGGTGCAGACTTGGAAACGAGGGGGAATAGAATTCGAAGGTTAAGCGTGCTCAGGCTGGAGTAGTGAGAGGATGGGTGACCGACCGGGAAGTTAGATGATTTGGAATGATGAGGGGTGATTAGAGATTAGAGGTTAAATTAAGTAGTGATGAGGGGTGATTAGAGATTAAATTGTAAAATAATTCAGAAATTTGAAAATCCTAAAAAAAATTAAAAAAAATATATCATAAAAATACCTTTAGTCCCGGTTGGTGTTACCAACTGGGACTAAAGGTGTAGCTCCAGACAGCTGCCACGTGGAGGGGCTTTAGTCCCGGTTCCTATAGGAACCGGGACTAAAGGGGGGTGCCTTTAGTGACGACCCTTTAGTCCCGGTTCCAGAACTAGGACTAAAGGCCCTCACGAACCGGTACGAAATGGGACTTTTTCTACTAGTGATTGATGATTACTCCAGAAAAGTGTGGCCTTATTTTTTGAAAAATAAATATGATGTGTTTGATGCCTTTAAGGATCGGAAAGTTATGGTAGAAAGGCAAATTGAGAGGAAGGTAAAAATACTTCATACTGACAATGGAATGGAATTCTGTTCAAAAGCTTTTAATATTTATTGCAGAAACTTGGACATCGTCAGGCACCACACCATCCCATACACTCCTCAACAAAATGGTGTGGCTGAGCGCATGAACAGAACCATCATCTCCAGGGCTCATTGCA
>NC_041393.1:769155127-769159520 GCF_002162155.2 Triticum dicoccoides | reverse complement strand
CACCTGCTTTACAAGGGTTTCATGCCACACTATAATGTTTGGACGAAGCACGAAGAAATAGGGGTTATGATGGAAGACGGCGAAGAAGAAGAGTACGATGACAACTATGTGCCCCCTGAATACGGTGATGCTACTGAACATCAAGAGGAACCAGACGATGCACGATGATGCTGCAACGGGCGAAGCTGCTGAAGATCAAGAGGAACCAGACGATGTGCCCGATGATGATGATCTCCGTCGGGTCATTGTCGATGCAAGGACGCAATGCGAAAGTCAAAAGGAGAAGCTGAAGTTCGATCGCATGTTAGAGGACCACAAAAAAGGGTTGTACCCCAATTGCGAAGATGGCAACACAAAGCTCGGTACCGTACTGGAATTACTGCAGTGGAAGGCAGAGAATGCTGTGCCTGACAAAGGATTTGAGAAGCTACTGAAAATATTGAAGAAGAAGCTTCCAAAGGATAACGAATTGCCCGACGGTACATCCGCAGCAAAGAAGGTCGTATGCCCTCTAGGATTGGAGGTGCAGAAGATACATGCATGCCCTAATGACTGCATCCTCTTCCGCGGTGCGTACAAGGATCTGAACGCATGCCCGGTATGCGGTGCATTACGGTATAAGATCAGACGAGATGACCCTGGTGATGTTGACGGTGAGCCCCCCAGGAAGAGAGTTCCTGCGAAGGTGATGTGGTATGCTCCTATAATACCACGGTTGAAATGTCTGTTCAGAAACGGAGAACATGCCAAGTTGATGCGATGGCACAGTGAGGACCGTAAGAAAGACGGGAAGTTGAGAGCACCCGCCGACGGGTCACAGTGGAGAAAAATCGAGAGAAAGTACTGCGATGAGTTTGCAAGTGAGCCAAGGAACGTATGGTTTGCTTTAAGTGCGGATGACATTAATCCTTTCGGGGAGCAGAGCAGCAATCACAACACCTGGCCCGTGACTCTATGTATGTATAACCTTCCTCCTTTGATATGCATGAAGCGGAAGTTCATTATGATGCCAGTTCTCATCCAAGGCCCTAAGCAACCCGGCAATGACATTGATGTGTACCTAAGGCCATTAGTTGAAGAACTTTTACAGCTGTGGAATGGAAACGGTGTACGTACGTGGGATGAGCACAAACAGGAGGAATTTAACCTAAAGGCGTTGCTGTTCGTGACCATCAACGATTGGCCCGCTCCCAGTAACCTTTCAGGACAGACAAACAAGGGATACCACGCATGCACGCACTGTTTACTTGACACCGATAGTATATACCTGGCAAGCTGCAGGAAGAATGTGTACCTGGGCCATCGTCGATTTCTTCCGACCAACCATCAATGTCGAAAGAAAGTCAAGCATTTCAAAGGCGAGGCAGATCACCGGAAGAAGCCCGCCATGCGTACCGGTGATCACGTACTTGCTATGGTCAATGATTTACACGTAATCTTTGGAAAGGGTCCCGGCGGACTAGCTGTTCCGAGTGACGCTGGGGGACACGCACCCATGTGGAAGAAGAAATCTATATTTTGGGACCTACCCTACTGGAAAGACCTAGAGGTCCGCTCTTCGATCGACGTGATGCACGTGACGAAGAACCTTTGCGTGAACCTGCTAGGCTTCTTGGGCGTGTATGGGAAGACAAAAGATACAGCTGAGGCACGGGAGGACCTGCAACGTTTGCACGAAAAAGACGGCATGCCTCCAAAGCAGTATGAAGGTCCTGCCAGCTATGCTCTTACCAAAGAAGAGAAGGAAATCTTCTTTGAATGCCTGCTTAGTATGAAGGTCCCAACTGGCTTCTCGTCGAATATAAAAGGAATAATAAATATGGCAGAGAAAAAGTTTCAGAACCTAAAGTCTCATGACTGCCACGTGATTATGACGCAACTACTTCCGGTTGCATTGAGGGGGCTTCTACCGGAAAACGTCCGATTAACCATTGTGAAGCTATGTGCATTCCTCAATGCAATCTCTCAGAAGGTGATCGATCCAGAAATCATACCAAGGCTAAGGAGTGATGTGGTGCAATGTCTTATAAGTTTCGAGCTGGTGTTCCCACCATCCTTCTTCAATATCATGACGCACGTCCTAGTTCATCTAGTTGACGAGATTGTCATTCTGGGCCCCGTGTTTCTACACAATATGTACCCCTTTGAGAGGTTCATGGGAGTCCTAAAGAAATATGTCCGTAACCGCGCTAGGCCAGAAGGAAGCATCTCCATCAGCCATCAAACAGAGGATGTCATCGGGTTTTGTGTTGACTTCATTCCTGGCCTTAAGAAGATAGGTCTCCCTAAATCGCGGTATGAGGGGAGACTGACTGGAAAAGGCATGCTTGGAAGGGACTCAATAATATGCAGGGACGGATATTCTTGGTCTCAAGCACACTACACAGTTCTACAGAACTCTACCTTGGTGACCCCGTATGTTGATGAACACAAGAACAGTCTGCGCTCCAAACACCCGGAGCAGTGCGACGACTGGATTACATGTGAACACATCAGGACTTTCAGTAGTTGGTTGGAAGCACGTATCAGAGGTGACAACACTATTTGTGATGAGCTGTACTTGTTATCCAGGGGACCATCTTCGACTGTTATGATTTGGAAAGGATACGAGATAAATGGGAATACATTTAACACGATTGACCAAGATCAAAAGAGCACCAACCAAAACAGCGGTGTCCGCTTTGATGCAACAACCGAGAGGGGAAAGGCCACATATTATGGTTACATAGTGGACATATGGGAACTTGACTACGGACATGATTTTAAGGTCCCTTTGTTTAAGTGCAAATGAGTCAATGTGTCAGGAGGCGGGGTACATGTAGACCCACAGTACGGAATGACAACAGTGGATCTGAAAAATCTTGGGTACACTGACGAACCGTTCGTCCTAGCCAATGATGTGGCACATGTTATCTATGTGAAGGACATGTCTACCAGACCGAGAAAGAGAAAAGATAAGGAAGCGAATACATCATACGATGAGCCAAAGCGCCACATAGTTCTTTCAGGAAAAAGGGACATCGTGGGAGTGGAGGACAAGACAGACATGTCTGAAGATTATGAAAAGTTTCATGAAATTCCTCCCTTTAAAGTCAAGGCTGACCCCAGCATCCTGATAAACGATGAAGATTATCCATGGTTACGGCGCAATAAGCAAATGACACAAGCGAAGAAAAAGTGAAGACTTTCTCCCGCAACTATTATGCTGATACCATGCCAACTTTGTAACTGACGAGTATGATACCATTGTCTGTTTTGTACATGCACATGCTATGTGTGGGTCAATTTATGATACCATGCCAACTTTCAACTTTTTCAGAGTTCATTTGAAATGCTTTAATGTCTTATGGTTCGGCCCTCGTAATAATTAAAAATAGCAACAATAAGTATTTTGTTGTAAGTAGAAACAAAAAAAGCAAAAAAACAAGAAAGTGTTTTCAAATTTGAAAAGTAATGGCACTAACAGAAAGTTTATAATTTTCCTAAAACTAAAAGCAAAAAGAATTAAAAAATAAAGCAAAAAACAAAAGAAAATAAATAATGCAGAAAACAAAACAAAAAAAACAACAATAAGTATTTTGTTGTAAGTAGAAACAAAATAAAATAAATAAAGCAAGAAAGAAAACAAAAAAAAGTGTTTTCAAATTTGAAAAGTAATGGCACTAACAGAAAGTTTATAATTTTCCTAAAACTAAAAGCAAAAAAATCAAAAAATAAAGCAAAAAACAAAATAAAATAAATAATGCAGAAAACAAAAAAAACTGGAAAAAAAATAAAAATAGCAACAATAAGTAAAGAAAAAAAAATGCCACCTACTGGGCCCACACGGCCTGAATATGACTTGAATCCCTACTTTGGGCCAGGATTCAGGCCCGCAGTAGGCCCAGAAGGCCCATCAGGCAAAGCAGTAGCAACTGGGCCCGTAAGCCTGCAATGGAGAGGAGCTCGAGAAGGGTGCGGCAGTGGGGCTTATAAACCACTGCGCGACCCTCTCAACTAGCGAGGTGGGACTAAACTTTGGCCCCGAGGCGGGCAGCACAGAGGCCTTTGGTCCCGGTTGGTGGCACCAACCGGGACTAAAGGGGAAGGCATTAGTCCCGGTTGGTGCCACCAACCGGGACTAAAGGCCGCAGCTTCCCGCCCTTTGGGCTGCCGAAAAGAGGCCTTTGGTCCCGGTTGGTGGCACTAACCGGGACTAAAGGGTGCATTAGTCCCGGTTCGTGTCACGAACCGGGACCAATGCTCCTTGTATATAAGTAGCACTTCGCAGTTTTGCAGAGTTCATCGCCACCAGTTCCCCCCCGACGACGCCGAGCATATCGTCGCCGCCAGGCTGCCCCGACGCCGCCCGCCGCCCCCGCCGTCGCCGTCGCCGTCGTCCGCGCCCGTCGTC
>NC_041393.1:769153517-769154219 GCF_002162155.2 Triticum dicoccoides | reverse complement strand
ATATATATATATAATGTATATGTGTATGTAGATGTTCAAAAATTGTTCAGAGCATGTTTTTGTTCATATATGTATTTTTTGTTCATATGTGTATTAATGTTTTCATATATGCAAAAGATAGATTTTTATAAAAGTTAGGTTTTTTTCTGTTCATAGATTTTTTTGGTGATATTAATTATTGTAGAATATGCAAATGTTTGTATATTCATATGAACAATGCATTAGGCAAAACCTTTGTATTTTTTCGAAATTTTCTATTTGAACATTTTTTTTAAAACAAGCAATACTAAAAGAATGAGAGGAAAAAGGAAAATAAGAAGATGAAGAAAGGAGAAAAAGAGGAGAGGAAGAAGAGGAGAAATAAATAAGAAGAGGAAAAAAGAAGAAAAAGAAGAGGAGAAGAAGAAAGGAATAGAGGAGAAAGAAGAAAAAATAGAAGAAAAAAATTCTACTTTTTCTTCTTCTCCTCTATTCCTTTCTTCTTCTCCTCTTTTTTTTCTTCTTCTTTTTCTTCTTCTTCCTCCTTCTTCCTTCTTTCTCTTTTCTTCCTTTTCCTTAATTATTTTCCTTTCTCGATACCCCCTCCCCGATAACTCTCGAGGACACCCAAACCCTAGAGAGAAAACGATGTTGGTCTCCTACCCCCTCCCGCCGCGCCCCTACCCGAGAAATTAACTCTCTCGAGGCCACCCAAATTTATCA
>NC_041393.1:769146657-769153507 GCF_002162155.2 Triticum dicoccoides | reverse complement strand
CTCCGGTGACCGAACCGAGCCCGACCAGGTATATATATATTAGTTAAGCCCGTGCTGACTAGTTAATTGATGCTTCCATTGTTTTGGTATATGTACACATATTAATTACTCTCGTCTTTCTTCCTTATAATTTCTAGCCCTCCGGATCGAGCACAACTTCGGTAAGGAGACGAGGCCCGAAGAAAAAGTTGAGCTCGGATGAAAAGTTTGAGATCATAGAAATCGCGCCCGACGGCGAACCGATTGAACCCATCCGGACAAGGAAGGCATTTTCTTCTCAGTGCGGGGTTCTTGTTAGGGACAAGATCCCGATCAGCATCCAGCAATGGTATAAGCCTAAGGAGGAAGACGCTCCGGTGTCTTATGTCAATGATATGCAGAAAGAAGATCTTTGGACTCAGCTGAAGGCAAATTTCACCCTACCGCCAGAGGAGGATCCGGAGAAGCCAGTTAAAGAGGAATTAATCAAGTCGTGTGCTCTTAAGAAGATGGCAACCCTAATGAGGAGGTGGAGGAAAGAGCTGAACCAGTTTGTCAAAGATAAAAAGACACCAGAATTCATCGGCAAATATGAGAAGATCAAAGATCACTGGCCCGCATTTGTGGCCCACAAGACATCGGAAAAGAGTAAGAAGATGTCGGAGACAAACAAGAAAAATGCTGCGAAGAAGACGCTTCACCATCACAAGGGGTCAGGTGGCTACCTGCAAGCCCGGCCTAAGTGGTCCAAGGCTGAGAATAATCTGCTTGAAAAAGGGATCGAACCAGAGACAATGAGATGGCCAGACCGTTGCCGGACTTGGTTCTTCCGGTCTGGCGGAACCTTGGACCCTGTAACAGGGTTTTGCCAGTGGACGGACGAGCAACTGGAATTACCAGTCAAGAACCTTCGACACTATATCGATGCAGCGCAGCGAGGGACGTTCCTTCCAAACAGGGAGAAGGACGAGCTCACAATGGCCCTTGGGAATCCTGAGCACCCTGGACGGACACGAGGCACGCCAGGCTCCATGCCGTGTAAGGTTGGTTTTCCGGACGCAGGGGGTTACAAAACCCACGAGAGGAGGAAGAAACTAGAGCAGGACCAACTGTAGGCGCTGCACGAAAGGGTAATGGGGCTAGAGGATCGAGAAGAGGAACGAGAAGCAGCAGATCGCAGCAAACGACCTGCCGAAGCTTCCCCCGAAGCTACCCCGCCATCTCAGCCGAGAAGCAGCGTGGCTTCCACCGAGCTGCTTCAGCCGGAGCATGTCTTGACGGCTCCTGCCAGCTATCCCGTGGATGGTATCACGGAGTCTCAAAATTGCCACATGATGGCGCGATGGATGACTTTCAAGGTCAAGGCGGCTGTTGGCCAAGTTTATCCTAGTGGACCCGACACAACTTATCACTGCCAGCCGATTCCAAAAGGATATGCTAAGGTGATGGTGGATGAAATAACAAAGGGATTTGAGGACCTCGTGCTTGACCACCCTACCGGTGAAGGGGAGACTAGGCTGGGTTCTGCTCTGAAGACTCCATGCCTATGGAAGAAGGAGCTCATCAATCTTTTGAACTGGACGCCTCCGCCTCCTCCTCCTGCTCCGGTGAGTCAGGGCACTCCGCCTCCTCCACCGCCTCCTTCTCCGGCGAGTGACGATCAGGGCACGCGTGGCGGCACTCCGCCTCCTTCTCCGGCGCATGGCGGCACTCCGCCTCCTCCGCCTGCGCCGGCGCTCCCGAGCAGCCAGCAGCATCCTCCTTCTCCGCCTCGCCAGCAAGGGCGGAAGAGACCCGCCGCCGCCCCGGCTGCTCCGGCGCGTCATACTCCTTCTCCGCCTCGTAAGCAAGCACGAAAGAAGACAGACGCCGCAGCCGCTCCGTCTGCTCCGGCGTCTAGCAGCACAACCAGAGGCGGGAGGCAATACAGATACGGTCCATCATCTCTCAAGTCTCTAGAGAAGTTACCGTACGAGAGGTCCGAGGAGGAAAACGATACGATTGTGCGGACCCACGTGAAGGAGTTCTTTGAAGGGGTGAAAGCAAAGAGACATCCACCTCCGGAGGAGAAGGTAGATCCGGTGAAAGAAAAGCGCACTCTCGACGCCCTGAGGAAACCACCAAAGTCTCCGCCGAGAACCAACTATGAGCGCATTACTGAACAAACATATCTCCAAGCCCAGCGGTCGGGAACTACTGTCAGTGCTAAAAGGTCAAAAGAACGATCAAAGGGGAAAAAATTGCCCAGCTCGGCGAACAAGCACAACAATCGTGCCCCCCGCTCAATGTGTCTAATGCTCCTGGGACGGTGGCCGGTTATGGCAATCTTGACGATTACCTGCCTGACGATGCACTTCCTGATTTCTTGGAGGTGGACGGACACAGATACGAATACGGGAAACCTCTCGTCAAAGATGAAAAATCTCTGACAACAATGATGCGAAGATTCCATAATTGGTACATGTAAACCTGCAGAGAGTCTGAGGGTAAGAATGCTTTGTATCTGCATATTAAAGAGGAGCACGATCTCGTTCCAAATGATCTGTTGACTGTTCCATTTGAGGAGTTCTTCGAGTTCTTCAATCAAAAGGCCCTCGATAAATTAATGGTCTTTTGCTACTGCCTGTAAGTACTATTTCTGTCATTAAGTCTCTATATATAGCTCGGCTCTTTCATTGCATGTATTTATAATTAATTATCCTCAATATATATATTATGCAGATTGAAAATCGTCGAGTGCAAAAAACAAGAAATTTATGATATTGGGTTCATTAACACAAATATCATAGATGTATTTCTGGTTGAAAAGAACGTCAAAGAGGCCGAGGACAACTTGCTACAATCGTTGATCAAAAATCAAAACAAAGATACCATACTCTTTCCTTACAACGGCCCGTGAGTGTTACTGTCGTGTGCATATTCGGTTTCCCTTATTACTCAAGCGAGCTTATAGTAATGTAATTGATGAGTTATGCATGCGTGCGCAGGTACCACTATATTCTTCTAGAGATTAAGCTTGAGCGTGGACTAGTAACCGTCTTAGACTCGAGACGGAAAGATCCCAAATCCTATGCGGACATCACTGAAATGCTCAACAAGTAAGTTCAATCGATCATTATCGCACCATATCGGTAATTTTTTGTTCATTTCCTGATATCTCAAGTAATAATAATAATTTTCTTTGTCTTGCAGGGTTTGGAAACAGTTCACCGCAGAAGCTCCGGGACTGCCGAAGGAGCTGACATATAAATGGCCGAAAGTAAGTACTACTGGCTAGCTAGTTGCGTGCATCTCCCGTTGATTCTATAGCTATACTTTCATCAATGCCATTTATAATGCTTCATTATCAGTTTGATTGACCTCTATTTCTCGTAAAGTGCTTGTGGCAGGAGGAAGGGAATGATTTCTGTGGATACTACGTGTGCGAGTTCATCCACACCGCGACTTTGAAAAACAAGCGGGGCTACTCTCAAAGACAATATGAAGTGCGTAAGCAATAATATTCACAATTTCATTTTATTACACCATCATTTCTGTTCAGTTTCATTCATATATATGTATTAATTAACCCCCTTCTTCAAATTAGACGTGGCAGATGCGAAATGAACTCCTAGAACTAGATCGCATGAAAACAATTCAAGAGGAATTGGCGGGATTCTTTCTTGACCACGTCATCAATAAAGCCGGAGAATACCATGTGGAAATTGATTTCAAATGCTAGGGGTTTGTAATTAAGAGATATTATACATATTGTACATGTATGTAGTCAGTAGCGTCGGATACATGATACGAAAACTTGTTGTTCGACCAATCTCTCGGAGAAGGAGAGGTCGATCGATCACTTCTCTCGGTATGCATGACGAACTTCTGTACTGAATGGTTCTCTCGATCACTTATGTATATATAGTACGTAGCGTCGACCAAGCACGGACATAAGAGAGGACACTTCTCTCTATTAATTAGCTAGCTAACACAATATATGAAACACCTAAATTAACCCCCCAAAACCCCCAACCTCCCCTCCTTTCAAAAAAAAACAAAAACCCCAGCCAATGGAATGCTGACGCGTGGATGCCTTTTGGTCCCGGTTGGAGCCACCAACCGGGACCAAAGGCCACCTGACTGGGCTCGGCGCACAGGGCCACGTGGAGGCACATTGGTCCCGGTTCTGGTTTGAACCGGGCCTAATGGGTGGAGGTATTAGTAACGGCCCATTAGTCCCGGTTCATGAACCGGGACTAAAGGCCCTTACGAACCGGGTCTATTAGGTGTTTTTCTACTAGTGATTGGAAGACTGTTCAGTGGATTTTCAGGTACCTTCGTGCCACCTCCAATGCTTGTTTGAAATTTGGTAGGACCGGTGAGGGACTAGCTGGCTATGTGGATTCAGATTTTGCTTCCAACGATTCGGATAAGAGGAGGTCCCTTACAGGTTATGTGTTCACTGTTGGTGGTTGTGCCGTGAGTTGGAGAGCAACATTGCAGCCAGTAGTTGCCCAGTCTACCACTGAAGAAGAATACATGGCTATTGCAGAAGCATGTAAAGAATCAGTTTGGCTGAAAGGTTTGTATGCTGAGCTTTGTGGAGATAATTCTTGCATTAACTTGTTTTGTGACAGTCAGAGTGCCATTTACCTAACTAAGGATCAGATGTTCCATGAGAGAACAAAGGACATTGATGTCAAATATCATTATGTTCAAGACATTGTTGAGCAAGATAAACTGAAGGTATGCAAGATTAGTACTCATGATAAGCCCGCTAATATGTTGACAAAGCCAGTTCCTGTTGCTAAGTTTGAGCTTTGCTCAGACTTAGTTGGTGTAACTCATTAGCTAGCCCTAGTGGATGTTTGGCGCCAAAAGTGTTTCCTTTGTTGTTTAGGGAGGAGGTTCTCATTCATGCTACAAGATGGAATTTGTCTCAAGGTGGAGTTTGTTATGTTATGCTCCAAATTCAAGTATAAAGAGGGAGGCTAACTTCTGACGAGCGAGCGGAGTGAGGCCTGTCGCCGGTAGGCTTGGGCCGAAGTGTGCGTCAGCTTACAAGAGGTATATATAACACATGTGACCTAGGTCAATACAGATCCGTACCCCGATATAGTGAAGTTTGGCTGGCTGGCGCCCGTGGTTTTTTCCCCTTCGTGTTGGAGGGGTTTTCCATGTTAAAATCTCGTGTCCCCTGCTTGTTCTTCGTTCTTCGTCGAGTTGATTTGCCTGTCTTATCTCTAACAGACCGGACTATGACCAGCGACCTATCATTTACGTTTCTTTTCTTCTCCACTACTACTCCCTCCATTTCTAAGTACTCCCTCTGTATCGATATACTTGTAGTTGGAGGAAACTAGTACAAGTTCCCCCAACTACAAGTATTTCGGTATAGAGTGAGTATAAGTCTTTCTAGAGATTTCAATATGGACTACATACGGATGTATAGACGTAGTTTAAAGTGTAGATTCACTCATTTTGTTTCGTATGTAGTCTATATTGGAATCTCTAGAAATTAAGACTTATATTTAGGAATGGAGGGAGTATCAAAAGACCAAAAACTTGGGTCCCAACACTGAGGCCCTCAGGATGGAGGTGCTGCTCGTGACCAACCAGTGATAGGTCTATACGTATATATTGAGAGTTGCTAGCTATCGTTCAGCTCTGAGTATGGTGCCTGCCGACTCTAAATTCTATATGTATATATGGAGAAGAGTAGGAGGGCACGGTCATGTCTGACTGACAACCTTAAACAGACATGGGGATAGATCAATGTGTTTATTAAGAAACTCGTTGATTTGAATAGCCGGTCAGATGGAGCAAGACACCCTATTGCTAAATCATATTTTTTTTTCTTTTTGAAAAGGACTATTTTGTGGATGCTTCAAGTTGATAAAGGGTATTTCTAGATCACCCTATATTATATATTTAAACGAGACTAATTGCCAGCTGCTTTATTAGAGAAATGAGTGCAAGTCCTAATTAAACTCCTATAATTGACTAATATATGTATTTGGCCGCCAACTAATCGCCTGCGTACCGGCCGGCTTCAACAATTCAATACTGTTCTGTTGCTTGTTGTTTGCTTTGTCTGTGTTCAGTAATCAGTACCAATTGTGTTGTGTGTGTATCTTAATCAGGCCAGTTGATCAAGTTGTCATTTGGGGCCATATAAGGGTAGATAGATAAGAATGAGCTGACTTTGCATTCTCCATGGTCAAATCCTACGAGGACTCCACTTGGTGTTGTCATCACATCAACAACTTAGACCACATCAACAACGTGTGGGGCGTGAAAAACTAAGACACGTTTGTGATTAAATTGCATATTTCAGTCCTTAGTGAGTTCGTTTTTTGTCTTTTTCGAGCGTCACTCTGGAGTTTCTCTTCGCCAACACCCTAGTCCTATTTGATGAAATAAAATTTATTAGTTCCTCAAATGTATTATTAGGTTTCCTTCCCGTCTATCTTTGAGGGCTGCAATAGACTTGGGGGCTATGCCACACTCGGGAGTGGCGCCACAATCAGGGGCATCACCGTCGAGAGCTGCAGTTCATTCGGAATTGCATATATTTTTCTATTTGGTGCCTTTTTGTAATACCCTGGAAGCTTTAGAGTAACATTACATGTCACCTGGAAATATCTCAGCCAAAATAGTTCAGAAATTCCTTCAAGGCTAATCGTTTGAGGCGTGGCTAGAGAAGGTCTTGGACATAGCTAGTGCTTAGTAGCTGCCCTGCTAACTGGACTTTTAGAGATTCATATATCCGTTGGGAAGAGGAGGAACAGGGGTTTGGGGGTAGATCCCCATTTATCTGAGGGGAGAAATAAGGAGGTAACATATGGGACGAAGGACATCAGGTAGGAGATGATCAGGAGGGTTCAAC
>NC_041393.1:769146143-769146647 GCF_002162155.2 Triticum dicoccoides | reverse complement strand
CACACACACACACTTCGTGTGTGAGGGAAGTATAACATGACATGCTCGCGTTATTGTCCATGTACTTCTCCATGATCATCCTAAGCAAGGCCTACTTCGGCTTCTACTGACCAGTTGCCTACATAATCGCAACCTTGTGAAGCTCATATGTACATATGATTCAATGAGCAAGTACATGCTCATAGCTATGTACATAGATTGTGTAATTTGCATGAATGCTTTGTCATATTCACGAAAGTATTAATTATCAATGCATGTACATATGTAGGTCGGTGGCACCACCGTCGATCTGTATCGCCCACTCCTGGTTTAGGAACTCATGTCTAACGGAAGTTTGGACATACACATTCATCCTTGGCACTGTATTGCCGGTATGATCGAGGAGGGTACCAGCTATACAGTATTCTGAAATAAAATATGCATGCAGTTTATTAGCAGCGAGCTCACCAACGGTAGGATGTGCGTCACATGTGAGTGCAATATTGTACATATAAAAGGGCATGC
>NC_041393.1:769137651-769146080 GCF_002162155.2 Triticum dicoccoides | reverse complement strand
CCTTATATGGCTTGTACTTAAATGTACCGAAGCATCACAGGTTGTAGAGTCGATTTGTGTCATTTTTCAAGTTGATGTATGAATCTGTATATCATATGCAAGTTCTTGTATCAAAGATATAATTAACACAATAATGCGGATATTGTTTGCATGCACCATCGATCTGTATGCAAGTTAGCTACTAATTCTGACCAAAGTCTGCCAATACACTCCTCAACACCTCCAATATATAGGGACCTCTACAAAGTGTGGTCGGGCCGTCTCTGTATTAATGTGATCTGATGTCAAGATTGAAAACTAATTATTTTCTTTTGAGTAACTAATTATACGTGATATGTTGTATTATACTACTTTAGTTACCGGAATACCAATTATGAGCACGTAGAATAATATAGCCCGACACCGGCTATTGCAATGTCATTTACAACTATCGCTGGTTATACCTCGTCTAATGGGTTGACTATAAGATTGACAATTAATTTTTCTTTTTTTCTACACATTCTCCCTTTTTATAGTTTGGCCTCTCATTATTTTCTCTTGTTTTTCTCTTCACATAGGGAAAACTGCAACGTCATCTCTGTAGGCCCCTTGTTATTCTCGTTCTTTTTTACAGGAACATTATACTCTTCCTAACTGTTGAATGACGGTTTTGTTTTGAGCTAAAGGACCTTAAGCTCCCATTTTCCTTTCCATCAAACTGACAACACAACCACCAATTTAGAATGACTAGTTTATGCCACACCTTTGCTTCAACTTTTCTTCTTGCGCAAGACCAGGACCGTTTAGGACGCCGTCATAAAGTCTGGTTGAACAAAGCTACATATTAATTAATGTGGTCTGATGTGAAAATTTATTAAGGTCCTTTTGTGCCATCATTCATGCATTTTAACTCTCCTAATACAGTGCAATCATAGAGGCCCACATACACGTACATACACTCACCCTTATGAACGTAGACATGCACGCCCTATCCATACTGAGCCGGCAACTAATCTTGAGATTGACAAAGTCGCCATAGGAGCATCTTAGTCGACAGGAATATCTCCTCTCATACTTTGCCGGAAATGCAACCACTAGTGCGAAGTTTGGGACTTGAACCCTGGTGGGCTAGTTTCACCACAAGGAACCTAACCATCTAAGCAATGCTCAGTTCACATGTATTTTAAATGTTGAATGATTGGTTATTAAGCATGACCGGAATTGCAGGAAATGCAATTTATTGCATCCTGTTGTTTGCCTTTTTTTTTCTTGGCCATGACCGGAACTGTTTTAGGGCATCATGATAGTGCTATTATTTTTCCCATGTAAACATGTCATGATCTCTCAGAAAATAATGTTTCATAAGCCAGTGGTATACATATATATGCAACCGAAATATCCATATATACGACATTTCAAACCAGATTCTATTACGGTGCAAATTCGAGTTATACTCCCTCCAGGGCCGTACCTGAGAATTTGGGGGCCCGGTGCAAAATCAAAGTTCAGGCCCTAGTAATTAAATTAAGAAAAATAGTTAGTGAAAAAAGTTTTTAAAATTTACCAGATGCGCAACACAATTTTTCCAAGAACTATCTGTTGCAAAAAAAACATGTATTGTGAAAGTGCAAAGTTATAAATTAATAAATATCTAATCTGTAGTTGGAATGAGCAATCTTTCTAGAACTTCTTTTAAAAAAATCTTCAAGTTTATCTCCATTAAATATTTCCAAGCACAATTTTAAAGTGCTATCTTTGTATAAAAAAATCCCGTCTATTCGATTTGTTAAAGGGGTTTGCTATATCTCAGTCGACTGAGATTTAGTGAAGTCTCAGTCGACGAGATTAGCGGTACGATTTGCTTTTGCTTTGATCGATCTGTGTTCTATTGCGCTGATGTATTTCTTGTCCAAAACGTACTGGGCTTTGTCCCAGCGGGCACTGGACCTTCTGCCGCTGCATTGCTTTCCATTCTGAGCCATGGGTTGTCGCTTGTAGTTCTCTATATAATTTTCCTTTTCTGTTTTTTATTTTCTCATAGGTCTTCCATGTGAATACATGTGTTTCTTTAATTTTTTTGTTGGGAGAGTGTGCACAGTAAGAAGCTCACTAGGGCAGCTCAGTTTGTGTATTCACGTCTACTTTTATCCTTCCTTTTTATTTATTTTTTATTTTCTATTTTAGTGCATTTATTTATTGTTTTTATTAAGCTATTTTTACATTTTTTATATTTATTTTTTTTATTTTTTATTGAAATATCGATCATCTAAAAAATTGTAAAACAAACATTTTGGCATGCTTGAGCTATTTTTATACTAACTTTGTTGATGTCTTTTCTACATGATTTTTTTGTTTATTATATTGCCTATTTCTTTTGATAGTTTTTGCTTTTCTAATTTATGTATTACCAAAAAATATTTTAGTCATGTTTATATGTCTTATTCTTTTCTATGTCAGGTTGATAGAGAAACAATTGCTTTTTCTTTGTATTTTTACCAATAAAAAATCATGTGTTCTTGAACTCAAAAAAATTCATATGTCCCATACGCACAATTGTATGTATGGGAACCACGTGCAACTACAAGGCGGTAGAACGCCTGCACAACTGCCTGCATCCAAACTCACGGGCAACTGCAAGGAGTACAATGTGTTTTGCAACTAGATGAGGTAGTGTGTGCGGGGATGAGATAAGAAACATGCCTGATATGTGTCATTTTACAAAAAATATATATTTCTTTGTGTTTCTAAAATTTCTTCTTTCCTGACCTGGAAGTCGAGATCCAATGGAATAAGCAACTTTGGGTGTGTTCATTTTGCAAAATCGGTTGATTATGTGACTTTTTTTGTGGTCTTTACAAATATTTTTCAGGCTAATGGCCATTCTTCCTACCTTTTTTTAAATTATTTATTAAAAACTTCCTATTTTATGTTTATTTGAAAATATTGCCTTTTAGTTTACAACCACATGTCTCTCGCTCACGCATGTCTATCGGCAATGTCGGTGTGGTGGATTTTTTGACGATTAAACTGGTTTCTTTGCTTGTAGGTAGATTCACTTACCTCGATAAATAAAGCTCCGTTTTTATGTGCCACCGTCAAATGTCATTCAGTTATTATTTCGCTTTTTTTGCTGTTTATTTTGAGGTTCTTTCCAGTAAAGATTGTTTTACAACTAGTAGTACTAAATTTCTTTTAGTTGGCCAAGAGACTGAAGATGAAGTGTGTTTCTCCGTTGGATTGTACTGGAAGTAGTATTTTATCAACACATTTTTTATGCTTGTACGTACTTATAGAGAAATTTTCACACCCCCTCTATACATCCTCTATACAGAGAGAGTATAGTGCATTTTTTACACCCTCTGATCATGAGTAGGTGACAAGACAGATGTGTGCTTAGGGTTTTTGCTAAGTTGACACTCTTTTTTGTTTTTTAGGATATAAACCTCTGCTAGTTATCTTTTTCTTGGACACATCTTTTTCTTTTTTTAATCTGGTGAGTGCTATCATTTAATGTTCTTTACTGGGATATTTTTTGGTGTCTCAAGAAGCGCTTCTCTCATATCCCCTCATACACATTACTGAAGCCATCAAAGGAGATTCAATTCACTTGTTTTGCAATTTTAATTTTTTTTCAGGAATTTCAATAAATGTTCATGTGTTAAAAACTTGTTCAGAGTGTTTTTAAAAAATTGTTCAGAATATTTTTGTTCAAATTGATCAGAACTTTTTCAATAATGACCGGGATTTCAAAAAATGTTCCTATTTTCAAAACTTGTTCGCAAATTCAAAATGTGTTTTCGTTTTCAAATTTTTGTTCACGTATTAAAAAGTTGTTCATGTTTCAAATTTGTTTGGGATTTTCAGAATTCTTGTCCATTTCAGAATTTCTTCTAAAAATTCAAAATATGTTCTTTATTTTAAATTTGTTCGCGAATTCAAAAAATGTTCCTGTTTCCAAAATGTTCGAAAATTCACCTTTTTAAGTTTCGTTTTGAAAACAAAAACATGCTTCTGTCTTTTTTTTCCTTTACTGTTTCTTTTTTACTTCTCAAGTATATTCTTATTTTCTTTAAAGTTCATCTTCTAAAAACTGTTAATTTTTTTAAAAATAGTCATGTTTTAAAAAATTGTCCATAAATTCAATTAATATTCACATTTTCAAAAACAAATCTGGGCATTTCAAGAAATGTTCTCATTTTAATAAATTGTTTAGCATTTCAAAAAATATGTCTGTTTTCAAAAAATTGTTTTGAAATTTCAAAAATGTTCTTATTTTCAAATTTTGTTCACGTATGTCAAAAGTTGTTTCTGTTCTTAATTTTGGTTTGCAAATTCAAACAATGTTCGCTTTCAAAAAATGTTTGAAGGTTTAGAAAAAAATCGTTTAAATATTTTGTTCAACCACATAAAAATGTCGCATTTCCAAAATTTGTTCAGGATTTCCCAATATGTTCTTAGTTTGAAAATTTTGTTCTGAATCTAAAACGTTGTCTCTATTTTCAAATTTTGCTCAGCAATTCAAAAAATGTTCACGTTTTCAAAGCATGTTCAGGAATTTTGAAAAAAGATCATCAAAAATGTGTTGTAACTTTGAAAATGTTTGACTTTTAAATACATTCCTCTATTGTCCGTTCTTAAATTTTGTGCTAACATATGGCCATCTGGCAGCTTCGGCTCAATTGGCTTGCTGCATGTGATTAGAGGTGCGAGGTTTCGTGTTCGAGTCCTCCCTGCGCTATCATTTTCTCTGGGTTTTTTTGCGTCGTAAAGTTTTGCGTTCAACTTAATTTGGTTGTAGTGGGCCGGCCCAGTGCGGGACACCCTGTGCGGCGCGCGCTCCATTTGCCGCAATAAGCGGCGTATAGGAGCTCCCGTTGCCTTGACCGCGAGGGGAGGTGTTGCTGAGTTGCGATATGTTGGACGACACTCCCGTGCCTCGGATGCATGCCCGCGTCAGTGCGACGGCACGATGAGCGGGTGGGAGAAGGCGGCGGCGGTGGCTTCGCTCATGTCCAGCTCCGCCACCAGGTCCAGCTCTTACCGAACGACCATTGACGAGGTGGTGTCCAGCTCCACCACCACCGGCACCGCGTCGGACGTCAGTGCTGCATCGTCCTTCTTGTATGTCAGGACTGCATTGGAAGTCTCATCGTTGTTGAACGCCATCGATTCGATCGGTACGGAGAGCTAGTATAGGACGCACACGCACGCACACCATGTATTTGCAAGTGGGATCCCACTTATACCCATCAAACCCATATAAGTTTTAGCGGGCTGTTAGCTATTGCCCATCTAATCCGTTAATCCAACTTTTTGTTTGTTGCGACTAACATTGTCAACTATACTAATAGAAGAGAACGTGAGTGCATGTTTGTCTGGCAGAGCATTAACCTCGCTTTCTTACATCCTCCGAATTCAAAAACAAAACATGGATGTCATGATAAGTGGCAGAAACATTCTTAATTTATATATCCTATCTCATGAGCCATGCATATTTGAGATTTTTTTCCTTTTATTATTTTAGTCATATAGTCATAACGAAAAAGATTGATCCCTACTGAGCTAAATCAGATACGAGGGAACTTTGTAGTGGCATAAGCACTTTCTAAGGAAGGCACGAATGCAAGCTCACATGTTTTTCTAATTTTATTTGTAGCCAGCTCTTGGTTACAAACTTATGAAGCAAATGCTTACCTTGTTACTAAGTTGGTAGGGTTGCTGAAAACTCCATAAGATCGACTTTCTATGTTGCTACATTCCCTTTCTAAGCAAATAAACGTCATCTTTCAACTCAGACAAAGATTTCTTGAATGTTGCAGACTACTATGTTCACCTAACTGACACACTTTGGATTCTATTGCATATAAGGTTGGTGTCATGAATGAAACAACTCATTTTACTTTCATTTTCAAGATTGGTACACACCATCTACCTGCTGAAATCGCCGGGAACAACTACAAGATGAAGACGCACAAGGTTTTTTCTCACCTTTTTTTTCGGTTTTCTCTTTGATATCCATTGCCTTGGACGTTTCTTGATTCCTTCTCTGATAACTGCATTTGGTTTACTAGCTAAAATGTAAATTGATGAGCCACTTAGAACCCCTCACGATTTGTAGTTCTACCCCATTATTGTGTCAATTGCTGAACTTCTATGTTGTTTTTGACACTGCAGTTACCAGAACTCCCTAAGAGTTATTACTAGTGAGAATGAGCCATTGTTTCATTTTGTTGTCGTTTGCTATCAAACCATAACTTTTATGTACCTCGTATGATGATCTGCGCCATGGATGGCTGATGAGTATTCAGTAATGGCTGCCATGTTGTGCATTAATAAACATTTCACCTTTTTACGGTGTCCTTCCTGGATGAAACTATTGAGCATTAGAGTTACCAAGAACTAAACCGAGTGATCGTATTGAGCTGGGACTTTCAGTGTGGGTTGAATACGAACGGTTGTACAGGGCAAGAGCTTCAGGAAAAGCCATTGAAGAGGTATTTGTGCCATGTTTGTGATTATGTCCTACAAGTTGTCTGCAATTATTAACCATACAACTAACTGCAGACCTATCGCATCTCTGTTTTAAGTCTTTTTTTTTGTTATTTCCCTGGAGCTACTTGGTCGTCCTGATCCATGTTGTTGGGACTTACACATGAGCTCATGTATTGTAAATTTCTGAGCTTCTACCGTTGACTTACTAATTCAGTATCTATATGTAGGTAGGTAATATTAGTTTCCTTTTAGGATCCTGTTTTGTTATAGTAGCTAAGTTATGTGGTTAAATTTACTGGATTCGAATCAAGATAATTTGATGTGATGATCAATGTCATATTATAACTCATCGCCAATTTAACAAGACCAGAATTGTGAAATGAGTTGTGAAAACAATAAAGTGCTGATCTTGATATTATTTGCCTGCCGTTTGAATCGTGTTACAATTTGATGTCAACTATGGAGTAAACTTATTGTAATTTTCTTTTTTTTGCTCCATTGTTTAGGTACAAGGAGTTGAAGGTCTTACTGTTAGAGTGGTTTCTTAAGATGCAAGCGTGCTTCAGGTGATTTTTTAAATAAAGAAAATTATCATGGGAAATTTCCATACAAATCAAATGTGATTGTATGATACTTTATTTGACAAATTATTTTTTCATAGTATTCAAGTTAGCTAATTAGTACATAATGAGGGCTAATTGTTGGTTACTTGTCCGTGCGTGCTTGATAAATACAACCCTTCTATCTGGAGGGCCCATCGGAAAGGAATCAAGATGTACATCGCGGGGAAGAAGATCTAGAAGGACATGGGCGTCGAGCCCTCTGAGTTCGGGGATACCGTCGCACATGTGAGCATCTCTCGCGTTCCTCTCGTCGTTGGCTTTGTGCCATTCATTTGCCTCTTTTCTATATCTATAACTGCTCTTTAGTTTGCGTTTGTCAAGGTTTCACATGCTTATGGTGGTTAATATCTCTGTAGCTAGGTTTTTTCTTTGACCTAGAGAATAACAACCAGGAGCTCAAGCGTGACCTCAAGGACCTCTACATCAACACTACAATGTAAGTCGCCTCTCACTACATCCAGATCCTCCTGATCTATTGTGCCTGCCGATCTATTTGGCATCGGTGTACGAGATAATGATACAGTCGTGATGTGCAGAAAACTTCTAAGGTTTGTCAGCTAATTTTATTCTCCTTTCACTTGTGAACCAGTTAGTTAACTTTTACCGTACATGCATTCTTCGAATCCCGTGGATGCTCTTGTAACAGTTTGTATTGGTAAACTGGTTCTGCCACCTACCATAACAGTTTGTTTTTGTCTAAGAACTTTTACAACAAAAGCCCAGCTACTAAAGCATTACTGAATGGAAATTACTGCGACATTCCTATGTTTGAAATTTATGCAGAAACTGGTCAGCAAAATGGAAATAGAAATAAGTTAGTTCCATGGTTATGAAAGATAATGTGGGCTTCAGACTGCTCTAACTTTTAAGGAGATGTTGTGTTTTGACAAGCTTAAGAAATTGAGTTTAACTTGGTTTGAACTCACAACAACATATTGTACTAAAAATCATTTCACGGAACTCGATGTTGTCTTGTTTTGTCCAAAATTGTTTATATGCTGAGGCCATCGAATTTGTTGGTGCAATGCTTCATGGTCGTTTTCAGCTTGCTTGTATTTCTGAGGTTAGAACAACTTAATGTTGATTTTTCTTTTCTCTTTCTCTTTTCTGCAATACAGGCTTTCCATAAGGTGGTCCGCAGCTGGGCCTCAAATATATTCATGACTTGATGGTAGGTAGAGCTGTATGATCTGGCGGCATTCACTTTCTATGCTCCTTTGTCCATTGGAAACTAATGTTGGTAGGTTTTGTCATAAGGTTGCCAGGAGCATAGCTAAATAGTATGGACACCATCGTAGTGCAAATCTGTTCTTCCAGAGCCCATCTCATTTTTTT